>NW_027331938.1:2270943-2445143 GCF_048418815.1 Hemitrygon akajei | reverse complement strand
GGGATGGGGGCGAGAGCTCCCGCAAGAGGAAGGGGGATGGGGGAGAGAGATCCCACAGGAGGAATGGGGATGGGGGAGAGAGATCGCAAAGGAGGAAGGGGGATGGGGGGGAGAGATACCACAGGAGGAAGGGGGATGGGGCAGACAGATCCCACAGGAGGAAGGGGGATGGGGGAGAGATATACCATAGGAGGAACGGGGATGGGGCAGAGAGATCCCTCAGGAGGAAGGGGGATGGGGTGAGAGATCCCACAGAAGGAAGGGGGAGAGAGATCCCACAGGAGGAAGGGGGATGGGGGATAGAGATCACAGAGGAGGAAGGGGAATGGGGGAGAGAGATCCCACAGAAGGATGTGGATGTGCAAGAGAGATCCCACAAGGGGAAGGGAGATGTGAAAGAGAGATCCCACAGGAGGAAGGGGGATGGGGAAGAGGGATCCCTCAAGAGGAAGGAGGATGGGGGAGAGAGATACCACAGGATGAAGGGGGATGTGGGAAAGAGATCCCACAGGAGGAAGGGGGAGAGAGATCCCACAGGAGGAAGGCGGATGGGGGAGAGAGATCCCACAGGAGGAAGGGGGAGAGAGATCCCACAGGAGGAAGGGGGATGGGGGAGAGAGATCCCGCAGGAGGAAGGGGGATGGGGGAGAGAGATCCCACAGGAGGAAGTGGGATGGGGGAGAGGTATCCCACAGGAGGAAGGGGGGTGGGGGAGAGGGATCCCACAGGAGGTAGGGGAAGGTGGGGGAGAGAGATCCCACAGGAGGAAGTGGGATGGGGAAGAGAGATCCCACAGGAGGAAGGGGGATGGGGGAAGAGAGATCCCACAGCAGGAAGGGGGATGTGTGAGAGGGATCCCACAGGAGGAAGGGGGATGGGGGAGAGAGATCCCACAGGAGGAAGGGGGTTGGGGGAGAGGGATCCCACAGGAGGAAGGGGGATGGGTGAGAGAGATCCCACAGCAGGAAGGGGGATGGGTGACAGGGATCCCACAGGAGGAAGGGGGATGGGGAAGACAGATCCCACAGGAGGAAGCGGATGGGGGAGAGAGCTCCCGTGAGATGAAGGGGGATGGAGGAGAGTGATCCCACAGGCGGAAATGTGATCGGGGAGGGTGATCCCGCAGAAAGAAGGGGGATGGGGGAGAGAGATCCGACAGGAGGAAGGGGGATTCGGGAGAGGGATCCCACAGGAGGAAGGCGGATGGGGGCGAGACCTCCCGCAAGAGGAAGGGGGATGGGGGAGAGAGATCCCACAGGAGGAAGGGGGATGGGGGAGAGAGATCCCAAAGGAGGAAGGGGGATGGGGGGGAGAGATACCACAGGAGGAAGGGGGATGGGGCGGAGAGATCCCACAGGAGGAAGGGGGATGGGGGAGAGAGATACCACAGGAGGAAGGGGGATGGGGCAGAGAGATCCCTCAGGATGAAGGGGGATGGGGGAGAGAGATCCCACAGAAGGAAGGGGGAGAGAGATCCCACAGGAGGAAGGGGGATGGGGGATAGAGATAACAGAGGAGGAAGGGGGATGGGGGAGAGAGATCCCACAGAAGGAAGTGGATGTGCAAGAGAGATCCCACAAGGGGAAGGGAGATGTGGAAGAGAGATCCCACAGGAGGAAGGGGGATGGGGAAGAGGGATCCCTCAAGAGGAAGGAGGATGGGGGAGAGAAATCCCAGAAGAGGAAGGGGGATGGGGGAGAGAGATACCACAGGAGGAAGGGGGATGGGGGAGAGAGATACCACAGGAGGAAGGGGGATGGGGGAGAGAGATACCACAGGAGGAAGGGGGATGGGGGAGTGAGATACCACAGGAGGAAGGGGGATGGGGGGAGAGCTCCCACATGAGGAAGGGGGATGGGGGAGAGAGTTACCACAGGAGGAAGGGGGATGGGGGAGATAGATCCCACAGGAGGAAGGGGGAGAGAGATCCCACAGGAGGAAGGGGGATCGGGGAGAGACATCCCACAGGAGGAAGGGGGATGGGGGAGAGAGATCCCACAGGAGGAAGGGGGATGGGGGAGAGAGATCCCACAGGAGGAAGTGGGATGGGGGAGCGGTATCCCACAGGAGGAAGGGGGGTGGGGGGGGAGAGCTCCCGCAGGAGGAAGGGGGATGGGGGAGAGAGATCCCACAGGAGGAAGGGGGATGGGGGGGAGAGATACCACAGGAGGAAGGGGGAATGGGGGAGAGAGTTCACACAGGAGGAAGGGGAATGGGGGAGAGCTCCTGCAGGAGGAAGGGGGATGGGGGCGAGAGCTCCCGCAAGAGGAAGGGGGATGGGGGAGAGAGATCCCACAGGAGGAAGGGGGATGGGGGGGAGAGATACCACAGGAGGAAGGGGGATGGGGCAGAGAGATCCCACAGGAGGAAGGGGGATGGGGGAGAGAGATACCACAGGAGGAAGGGGGATGGGGCAGAGAGATCCCTCAGGAGGAAGGGGGATGGGGTGAGAGATCCCACAGAAGGAAGTGGGAGAGAGATCCCACAGGAGGAAGGGGGATGGGGGATAGAGATCACAGAGGAGGAAGGGGGATGGGGGAGAGAGATCCCACAGAAGGAAGTGGATGTGCAAGAGAGATCCCACAAGGGGAAGGGAGATGTGGAAGAGAGATCCCACAGGAGGAAGGGGGATGGGGAAGAGGGATCCCTCAAGAAGAAGGAGGATGGGGGAGAGAAATCCCACAAGAGGAAGGGGGATGGGGGGAGAGAGCTCCCGCAAGAGGAAGGGGGATGGGGGGGAGAGATCCCACAGGAGGAAGGGGGATGGGGGAGAGAGATCCCAAAGCAGCAGGAGGGATGGGGGAGAGAGATCCCGCAGGAGGAAGGGGGATGGGGGAGAGGGATCCCGCAGGATTAAGGGGGATGGGGGAGAGAGATCCCAAAGGAGCAGGAGGGATGGGGGAGAGAGATCCCGCAGGAGGAAGAGGGATGGGGGAGAGAGATCCCACAGGAGGAAGGGGGATGGGGCAGAGAGATCCCACAGGAGGAAGGGGGATGGGGGAGAGAGATACCATAGGAGGAAGGGGGATGGGGGAGAGAGATACCACAGGAGGAAGGGGGATGGGGGGGAGAGATCACAGAGGAGGAAGGGGAATGGGGGAGAGAGATCCCACAGAAGGATGTGGATGTGCAAGAGAGATCCCACAAGGGGAAGGGAGATGTGAAAGAGAGATCCCACAGGAGGAAGGGGGATGGGGGAAGAGGGATCCCTCAAGAGGAAGGAGGATGGGGGAGAGAAATCCAACAAGAGGAAGGGGGATGGGGGGAGAGAGCTCCCGCAAGAGGAAGCGGGATGGGGGGGAGAGATCCCACAGGAGGAAGGGGGATGGGGGAGAGAGATACCATAGGAGGAAGGGGGATGGGGGAGAGAGATACCACAGGAGGAAGGGGGATGGGGGGGAGAGCTCCCACAGGAGGAAGGGGGATGGGGGAGAGAGATACCACAGGATGAAGGGGGATGTGGGAAAGAGATCCCACAGGAGGAAGGGGGAGAGAGATCCCACAGGAGGAAGGCGGATGGGGGAGAGAGATCCCACAGGAGGAAGGGGGAGAGAGATCCCACAGGAGGAAGGGGGATTGGGGAGAGAGATCCCACAGGAGGAAGGGGGATGGGGGAGAGAGATCCCACAGGAGGAAGTGGGATGGGGGAGAGGTATCCCACAGGAGGAAGGGGGGTGGGGGAGAGGGATCCCACAGGAGGTAGGGGAAGGTGGGGGAGAGAGATCCCACAGGAGGAAGGGGGATGGGGGAAGAGAGATCCCACAGCAGGAAGGGGGATGTGTGAGAGGGATCCCACAGGAGGAAGGGGGATGGGGGAGAGAGATCCCACAGGAGGAAGGGGGTTGGGGGAGAGGGATCGCACAGGAGGAAGGGGGATGGGTGAGAGAGATCCCACAGCAGGAAGGGGGATGGGTGACAGGGATCCCACAGGAGGAAGGGGGATGGGGAAGACAGATCCCACAGGAGGAAGCGGATGGGGGAGAGAGCTCCCGCGAGATGAAGGGGGATGGAGGAGAGTGATCCCACAGGCGGAAATGTGATCGGGGAGGGTGATCCCGCAGAAAGAAGGGGGATGGGGGAGAGAGATCCGACAGGAGGAAGGGGGATTCGGGAGAGGGATCCCACAGGAGGAAGGCGGATGGGGGCGAGACCTCCCGCAAGAGGAAGGGGGATGGGGGAGAGAGATCCCACAGGAGGAAGGGGGATGGGGGAGAGAGATCCCAAAGGAGGAAGGGGGATGGGGGGGAGAGATACCACAGGAGGAAGGGGGATGGGGCGGAGAGATCCCACAGGAGGAAGGGGGATGGGGGAGAGAGATACCACAGGAGGAAGGGGGATGGGGCAGAGAGATCCCTCAGGATGAAGGGGGATGGGGGAGAGAGATCCCACAGAAGGAAGGGGGGAGAGAGATCCCACAGGAGGAAGGGGGATGGGGGATAGAGATAACAGAGGAGGAAGGGGGATGGGGGAGAGAGATCCCACAGAAGGAAGTGGATGTGCAAGAGAGATCCCACAAGGGGAAGGGAGATGTGGAAGAGAGATCCCACAGGAGGAAGGGGGATGGGGAAGAGGGATCCCTCAAGAGGAAGGAGGATGGGGGAGAGAAATCCCAGAAGAGGAAGGGGGATGGGGGAGAGAGATACCACAGGAGGAAGGGGGATGGGGGAGAGAGATACCACAGGAGGAAGGGGGATGGGGGAGTTAGATACCACAGGAGGAAGGGGGATGGGGATGAGAGATCCCACATGAGGAAGGGGGATGGGAGAGAGAGTTACCACAGGAGGAAGGGGGATGGGGGAGATAGATCCCACAGGAGGAAGGGGGAGAGAGATCCCACAGGAGGAAGGGGGATGGGGGAGAGACATCCCACAGGAGGAAGGGGGATGGGGGAGAGAGATCCCACAGGAGGAAGGGGGAGAGAGATCCCACAGGAGGAAGGGGGATGGGGGAGAGACATCCCACAGGAGGAAGGGGGATGGGGGAGAGAGATCCCACAGGAGGAAGGGGGAGAGAGATCCCACAGGAGGAAGGGGGATGGGGGAGATAGATCCCACAGGAGGAAGGGGGAGAGAGATCCCACAGGAGGAAGGGGGATGGGGGAGAGACATCCCACAGGAGGAAGGGGGATGGGGGAGAGAGATCCCACAGGAGGAAGGGGGAGAGAGATCCCACAGGAGGAAGTGGGATGGGGGAGAGGTATCCCACAGGAGGAAGGGGGGTGGGGGGGGGAGAGCTCCCGCAGGAGGAAGCGGGATGGGGGAGAGGGATCCCACAGGAGGAAGGGGGTGGGGGGGAGAGATCCCACAGGAGGAAGCGGATGGGGGAGAGAGCTCCCACAGAAGGAAGGGGGATGGGGGAGTGAGATCCCACAGGAGGAAGGGGGAATGGGGGAGAGAGCTCCCACAGAAGGAAGGGGGATGGGGGAGTGAGATCCCACAGGAGGAAGGGGGGAATGGGGGAGAGCTCCTGCAGGAGGAAGGGGGATGGGGGCGAGAGCTCCCGCAAGAGGAAGGGGGATGGGGGAGAGAGATCCCACAGGAGGAAGGGGAATGGGGGAGAGAGATCGCAAAGGAGGAAGGGGGATGGGGGGGAGAGATACCACAGGAGGAAGGGGGATGGGGCAGACAGATCCCACAGGAGGAAGGGGGATGGGGGAGAGAGATACCACAGGAGGAAGGGGGATGTGGCAGAGAGATCCCTCAGGAGGAAGGGGGATGGGGTGAGAGATCCCACAGAAGGAAGTGGGAGAGAGATCCCACAGGAGGAAGGGGGATGGGGGATAGAGATCACAGAGGAGGAAGGGGGATGGGGGAGAGAGATCCCACAGAATGAAGGGGGATGGGGAAGAGGGATCCCTCAAGAAGAAGGAGGATGGGGGAGAGAAATCCCACAAGAGGAAGGGGGATGGGGGGAGAGAGCTCCCGCAAGAGGAAGGGGGATGGGGGGGAGAGATCCCACAGGAGGAAGGGGGATGGGGGAGAGAGATCCCAAAGCAGCAGGAGGGATGGGGGAGAGAGATCCCGCAGGAGGAAGGGGGATGGGGGAGAGGGATCCCGCAGGATTAAGGGGGATGGGGGAGAGAGATCCCAAAGGAGGAAGGGGGATGGGGCGGAGAGATCCCACAGGAGGAAGGGGGATGGGGGAGAGAGATACCACAGGAGGAAGGGGGATGGGGCAGAGAGATCCCTCAGGATGAAGGGGGATGGGGGAGAGAGATCCCACAGAAGGAAGGGGGAGAGAGATCCCACAGGAGGAAGGGGGATGGGGGATAGAGATAACAGAGGAGGAAGGGGGGATGGGGGAGAGAGATCCCACAGAAGGAAGTGGATGTGCAAGAGAGATCCCACAAGGGGAAGGGAGATGTGGAAGAGAGATCCCACAGGAGGAAGGGGGATGGGGAAGAGGGATCCCTCAAGAGGAAGGAGGATGGGGGAGAGAAATCCCAGAAGAGGAAGGGGGATGGGGGAGAGAGATACCACAGGAGGAAGGGGGATGGGGGAGAGAGATACCACATGAGGAAGGGGGATGGGGGAGAGAGTTACCACAGGAGGAAGGGGGATGGGGGAGATAGATCCCACAGGAGGAAGGGGGAGAGAGATCCCACAGGAGGAAGGGGGATGGGGGAGAGACATCCCACAGGAGGAAGGGGGATGGGGGAGAGAGATCCCACAGGAGGAAGGGGGATGGGGGAGAGAGATCACAGAGGAGGAAGGGGAATGGGGGAGAGAGATCCCACAGAAGGATGTGGATGTGCAAGAGAGATCCCACAAGGGGAAGGGAGATGTGAAAGAGAGATCCCACAGGAGGAAGGGGGATGGGGAAGAGGGATCCCTCAAGAGGAAGGAGGATGGGGGAGAGAAATCCAACAAGAGGAAGGGGGGATGGGGGGAGAGAGCTCCCGCAAGAGGAAGCGGGATGGGGGGGAGAGATCCCACAGGAGGAAGGGGGATGGGGGAGAGAGATACCATAGGAGGAAGGGGGATGGGGGAGAGAGATACCACAGGAGGAAGGGGGATGGGGGGGAGAGCTCCCACAGGAGGAAGGGGGATGGGGGAGAGAGATACCACAGGATGAAGGGGGATGTGGGAAAGAGATCCCACAGGAGGAAGGGGGAGAGAGATCCCACAGGAGGAAGGCGGATGGGGGAGAGAGATCCCACAGGAGGAAGGGGGAGAGAGATCCCACAGGAGGAAGGGGGATTGGGGAGAGAGATCCCACAGGAGGAAGGGGGATGGGGGAGAGAGATCCCACAGGAGGAAGTGGGATGGGGGAGAGGTATCCCACAGGAGGAAGGGGGGTGGGGGAGAGGGATCCCACAGGAGGTAGGGGAAGGTGGGGGAGAGAGATCCCACAGGAGGAAGGGGGATGGGGGAAGAGAGATCCCACAGCAGGAAGGGGGATGTGTGAGAGGGATCCCACAGGAGGAAGGGGGATGGGGGAGAGAGATCCCACAGGAGGAAGGGGGTTGGGGGAGAGGGATCGCACAGGAGGAAGGGGGATGGGTGAGAGAGATCCCACAGCAGGAAGGGGGATGGGTGACAGGGATCCCACAGGAGGAAGGGGGATGGGGAAGACAGATCCCACAGGAGGAAGCGGATGGGGGAGAGAGCTCCCGCGAGATGAAGGGGGATGGAGGAGAGTGATCCCACAGGCGGAAATGTGATCGGGGAGGGTGATCCCGCAGAAAGAAGGGGGATGGGGGAGAGAGATCCGACAGGAGGAAGGGGGATTCGGGAGAGGGATCCCACAGGAGGAAGGCGGATGGGGGCGAGACCTCCCGCAAGAGGAAGGGGGATGGGGGAGAGAGATCCCACAGGAGGAAGGGGGATGGGGGAGAGAGATCCCAAAGGAGGAAGGGGGATGGGGGGGAGAGATACCACAGGAGGAAGGGGGATGGGGCGGAGAGATCCCACAGGAGGAAGGGGGATGGGGGAGAGAGATACCACAGGAGGAAGGGGGATGGGGCAGAGAGATCCCTCAGGATGAAGGGGGATGGGGGAGAGAGATCCCACAGAAGGAAGGGGGAGAGAGATCCCACAGGAGGAAGGGGGATGGGGGATAGAGATAACAGAGGAGGAAGGGGGATGGGGGAGAGAGATCCCACAGAAGGAAGTGGATGTGCAAGAGAGATCCCACAAGGGGAAGGGAGATGTGGAAGAGAGATCCCACAGGAGGAAGGGGGATGGGGAAGAGGGATCCCTCAAGAGGAAGGAGGATGGGGGAGAGAAATCCCAGAAGAGGAAGGGGGATGGGGGAGAGAGATACCACAGGAGGAAGGGGGATGGGGGAGAGAGATACCACAGGAGGAAGGGGGATGGGGGAGTTAGATACCACAGGAGGAAGGGGGATGGGGATGAGAGATCCCACATGAGGAAGGGGGATGGGAGAGAGAGTTACCACAGGAGGAAGGGGGATGGGGGAGATAGATCCCACAGGAGGAAGGGGGAGAGAGATCCCACAGGAGGAAGGGGGATGGGGGAGAGACATCCCACAGGAGGAAGGGGGATGGGGGAGAGAGATCCCACAGGAGGAAGGGGGAGAGAGATCCCACAGGAGGAAGGGGGATGGGGGAGAGACATCCCACAGGAGGAAGGGGGATGGGGGAGAGAGATCCCACAGGAGGAAGGGGGAGAGAGATCCCACAGGAGGAAGGGGGATGGGGGAGATAGATCCCACAGGAGGAAGGGGGAGAGAGATCCCACAGGAGGAAGGGGGATGGGGGAGAGACATCCCACAGGAGGAAGGGGGATGGGGGAGAGAGATCCCACAGGAGGAAGGGGGAGAGAGATCCCACAGGAGGAAGTGGGATGGGGGAGAGGTATCCCACAGGAGGAAGGGGGGTGGGGGGGGGAGAGCTCCCGCAGGAGGAAGCGGGATGGGGGAGAGGGATCCCACAGGAGGAAGGGGGTGGGGGGGAGAGATCCCACAGGAGGAAGCGGATGGGGGAGAGAGCTCCCACAGAAGGAAGGGGGATGGGGGAGTGAGATCCCACAGGAGGAAGGGGGAATGGGGGAGAGAGCTCCCACAGAAGGAAGGGGGATGGGGGAGTGAGATCCCACAGGAGGAAGGGGGAATGGGGGAGAGCTCCTGCAGGAGGAAGGGGGATGGGGGCGAGAGCTCCCGCAAGAGGAAGGGGGATGGGGGAGAGAGATCCCACAGGAGGAAGGGGAATGGGGGAGAGAGATCGCAAAGGAGGAAGGGGGATGGGGGGGAGAGATACCACAGGAGGAAGGGGGATGGGGCAGACAGATCCCACAGGAGGAAGGGGGATGGGGGAGAGAGATACCACAGGAGGAAGGGGGATGTGGCAGAGAGATCCCTCAGGAGGAAGGGGGATGGGGTGAGAGATCCCACAGAAGGAAGTGGGAGAGAGATCCCACAGGAGGAAGGGGGATGGGGGATAGAGATCACAGAGGAGGAAGGGGGATGGGGGAGAGAGATCCCACAGAATGAAGGGGGATGGGGAAGAGGGATCCCTCAAGAAGAAGGAGGATGGGGGAGAGAAATCCCACAAGAGGAAGGGGGATGGGGGGAGAGAGCTCCCGCAAGAGGAAGGGGGATGGGGGGGAGAGATCCCACAGGAGGAAGGGGGATGGGGGAGAGAGATCCCAAAGCAGCAGGAGGGATGGGGGAGAGAGATCCCGCAGGAGGAAGGGGGATGGGGGAGAGGGATCCCGCAGGATTAAGGGGGATGGGGGAGAGAGATCCCAAAGGAGGAAGGGGGATGGGGCGGAGAGATCCCACAGGAGGAAGGGGGATGGGGGAGAGAGATACCACAGGAGGAAGGGGGATGGGGCAGAGAGATCCCTCAGGATGAAGGGGGGATGGGGGAGAGAGATCCCACAGAAGGAAGGGGGAGAGAGATCCCACAGGAGGAAGGGGGATGGGGGATAGAGATAACAGAGGAGGAAGGGGGATGGGGGAGAGAGATCCCACAGAAGGAAGTGGATGTGCAAGAGAGATCCCACAAGGGGAAGGGAGATGTGGAAGAGAGATCCCACAGGAGGAAGGGGGATGGGGAAGAGGGATCCCTCAAGAGGAAGGAGGATGGGGGAGAGAAATCCCAGAAGAGGAAGGGGGATGGGGGAGAGAGATACCACAGGAGGAAGGGGGATGGGGGAGAGAGATACCACATGAGGAAGGGGGATGGGGGAGAGAGTTACCACAGGAGGAAGGGGGATGGGGGAGATAGATCCCACAGGAGGAAGGGGGAGAGAGATCCCACAGGAGGAAGGGGGATGGGGGAGAGACATCCCACAGGAGGAAGGGGGATGGGGGAGAGAGATCCCACAGGAGGAAGGGGGATGGGGGAGAGAGATCCCACAGGAGGAAGGGGGAGAGAGATCCCACAGGAGGAAGGGGGATGGGGGAGAGAGATCCCACAGGAGGAAGGGGGAGAGAGATCCCACAGGAGGAAGTGGGATGGGGGAGAGGTATCCCACAGGAGGAAGGGGGGTGGGGGGGGGGAGAGCTCCCGCAGGAGGAAGCGGGATGGGGGAGAGGGATCCCACAGGAGGAAGGGGGGTGGGGGGGAGAGATCCCACAGGAGGAAGCGGATGGGGGAGAGCTCCTGCAGGAGGAAGGGGGATGGGGGCGAGAGCTCCCGCAAGAGGAAGGGGGATGGGGGAGAGAGATCCCACAGGAGGAAGGGGAATGGGGGAGAGAGATCGCAAAGGAGGAAGGGGGATGGGGGGGAGAGATACCACAGGAGGAAGGGGGATGGGGCAGACAGATCCCACAGGAGGAAGGGGGATGGGGGAGAGAGATACCACAGGAGGAAGGGGGATGGGGCAGAGAGATCCCTCAGGAGGAAGGGGGAGAGAGATCCCACAGGAGGAAGGGGGATGGGGGAGAGAGATCCCACAGAAGGAAGGGGGATGGGGAAGAGGGATCCCTCAAGAAGAAGGAGGATGGGGGAGAGAAATCCCACAAGAGGAAGGGGGATGGGGGGAGAGAGCTCCCGCAAGAGGAAGGGGGATGGGGGGGAGAGATCCCACAGGAGGAAGGGGGATGGGGGAGAGAGATCCCAAAGCAGCAGGAGGGATGGGGGAGAGAGATCCCGCAGGAGGAAGGGGGATGGGGGAGAGGGATCCCGCAGGATTAAGGGGGATGGGGGAGAGAGATCCCAAAGGAGCAGGAGGGATGGGGGAGAGAGATCCCGCAGGAGGAAGAGGGATGGGGGAGAGAGATCCCACAGGAGGAAGGGGGATGGGGCAGAGAGATCCCACAGGAGGAAGGGGGATGGGGGAGAGAGATACCATAGGAGGAAGGGGGATGGGGCAGAGAGATCCCGCAGGATTAAGGGGGATGGGGGAGAGAGATCCCAAAGGAGCAGGAGGGATGGGGGAGAGAGATCCCGCAGGAGGAAGAGGGATGGGGGAGAGAGATCCCGCAGGAGGAAGGGGGATGGGGGAGAGGGATCCCGCAGGATTAAGGGGGATGGGGGAGAGAGATCCCAAAGGAGCAGGAGGGATGGGGGAGAGAGATCCCGCAGGAGGAAGAGGGATGGGGGAGAGAGATCCCACAGGAGGAAGGGGGATGGGGCAGAGAGATCCCACAGGAGGAAGGGGGATGGGGGAGAGAGATACCATAGGAGGAAGGGGGTTGGGGCAGAGAGATCCCTCAGGAGGAAGGGGGATGGGGTGAGAGATCCCACAGAAGGAAGGGGGAGAGAGATCCCACAGGAGGAAGGGGGGTGGGGGTAAGAGATCCCAGAAGAGCAAGGGGGAGAGAGATCCCACAGGAGGAAGGGGGATGGGGGAGAGGGATCCCACAGGAGGAAGGGGGGTGGGGGGGAGAGCTCCTGCAGGAGGAAGGGAGATGGGGGAGAGAGATCACACAGGAGGAAGGGAGATGGGGGAGAGAGATCACACAGGAGGAAGGGGGATGGGGGAGAGAGATCCCACAGGAGGAAGGGGGATGGGGGAGAGAGATACCATAGGAGGAAGGGGGATGGGGCAGAGAGATCCCTCAGGAGGAAGGGGGATGGGGTGAGAGATCCCACAGAAGGAAGGGGGAGAGAGATCCCACAGGAGGAAGGGGGGTGGGGGTAAGAGATCCCAGAAGAGCAAGGGGGAGAGAGATCCCACAGGAGGAAGGGGGATGGGGGAGAGGGATCCCACAGGAGGAAGGGGGGTGGGGGGGGAGAGCTCCTGCAGGAGGAAGGGAGATGGGGGAGAGAGATCCCGCAGGAGGAAGGGGGATGGGGGGAGAGAGATCCCACAGGAGGAAGGGAGATTCGGGAGAGGGATCCCACAGGAGGAAGGGGGAATGGGGGAGAGAGTTCACACAGGAGGAAGGGGGAATGGGGGAGAGCTCCTGCAGGAGGAAGGGGGATGGGGGCGAGAGCTCCCGCAAGAGGAAGGGGGATGGGGGAGAGAGATCCCACAGGAGGAAGGGGGATGGGGGAGAGAGATCCCACAGGAGGAAGGGAGATTCGGGAGAGGGATCCCACAGGAGGAAGGGGGAATGGGGGAGAGAGTTCACACAGGAGGAAGGGGGAATGGGGGAGAGCTCCTGCAGGAGGAAGGGGGATGGGGGCGAGAGCTCCCGCAAGAGGAAGGGGGATGGGGGAGAGAGATCCCACAGGAGGAAGGGGAATGGGGGAGAGAGATCGCAAAGGAGGAAGGGGGATGGGGGGGAGAGATACCACAGGAGGAAGGGGGATGGGGCAGACAGATCCCACAGGAGGAAGGGGGATGGGGGAGAGAGATACCACAGGAGGAAGGGGGATGGGGCAGAGAGATCCCTCAGGAGGAAGGGGGATGGGGTGAGAGATCCCACAGAAGGAAGTGGGAGAGAGATCCCACAGGAGGAAGGGGGATGGGGGATAGAGATCACAGAGGAGGAAGGGGGATGGGGGAGAGAGATCCCACAGAAGGAAGGGGGATGGGGAAGAGGGATCCCTCAAGAAGAAGGAGGATGGGGGAGAGAAATCCCACAAGAGGAAGGGGGATGGGGGGAGAGAGCTCCCGCAAGAGGAAGGGGGATGGGGGGGAGAGATCCCACAGGAGGAAGGGGGATGGGGGAGAGAGATCCCAAAGCAGCAGGAGGGATGGGGGAGAGAGATCCCACAGGAGGAAGGGGGATGGGGGAGAGAGATCCCAAAGCAGCAGGAGGGATGGGGGAGAGAGATCCCACAGGAGGAAGGCGGATGGGGGAGAGAGATCCCACAGGAGGAAGGGGGAGAGAGATCCCACAGGAGGAAGGGGGATGGGGGAGAGAGATCCCACAGGAGGAAGGGGGATGGGGGAGAGAGATCCCACAGGAGGAAGTGGGATGGGGGAGAGGTATCCCACAGGAGGAAGGGGGGTGGGGGAGAGGGATCCCACAGGAGGTAGGGGAAGGTGGGGGAGAGAGATCCCACAGGAGGAAGTGGGATGGGGAAGAGAGATCCCACAGGAGGAAGGGGGATGGGGGAAGAGAGATCCCACAGCAGGAAGGGGGATGTGTGAGAGGGATCCCACAGGAGGAAGGGGGATGGGGGAGAGAGATCCCACAGGAGGAAGGGGGTTGGGGGAGAGGGATCCCACAGGAGGAAGGGGGATGGGTGAGAGAGATCCCACAGCAGGAAGGGGGATGGGTGACAGGGATCCCACAGGAGGAAGGGGGATGGGGAAGACAGATCCCACAGGAGGAAGCGGATGGGGGAGAGAGCTCCCGCGAGATGAAGGGGGATGGAGGAGAGTGATCCCACAGGCGGAAATGTGATCGGGGAGGGTGATCCCGCAGAAAGAAGGGGGATGGGGGAGAGAGATCCGACAGGAGGAAGGGGGATTCGGGAGAGGGATCCCACAGGAGGAAGGCGGATGGGGGCGAGTCCTCCCGCAAGAGGAAGGGGGATGGGGGAGAGAGATCCCACAGGAGGAAGGGGGATGGGGGAGAGAGATCCCAAAGGAGGAAGGGGGATGGGGGGGAGAGATACCACAGGAGGAAGGGGGATGGGGCGGAGAGATCCCACAGGAGGAAGGGGGATGTGGAGAGAGATACCACAGGAGGAAGGGGGATGGGGCAGAGAGATCCCTCAGGATGAAGGGGGATGGGGGAGAGAGATCCCACAGAAGGAAGGGGGAGAGAGATCCCACAGGAGGAAGGGGGATGGGGGATAGAGATAACAGAGGAGGAAGGGGGATGGGGGAGAGAGATCCCACAGAAGGAAGTGGATGTGCAAGAGAGATCCCACAAGGGGAAGGGAGATGTGGAAGAGAGATCCCACAGGAGGAAGGGGGATGGGGAAGAGGGATCCCTCAAGAGGAAGGAGGATGGGGGAGAGAAATCCCAGAAGAGGAAGGGGGATGGGGGAGAGAGATACCACAGGAGGAAGGGGGATGGGGGAGAGAGATACCACAGGAGGAAGGGGGATGGGGGAGTGAGATACCACAGGAGGAAGGGGGATGGGGATGAGAGATCCCACATGAGGAAGGGGGATGGGGGAGAGAGTTACCACAGGAGGAAGGGGGATGGGGGAGATAGATCCCACAGGAGGAAGGGGGAGAGAGATCCCACAGGAGGAAGGGGGATGGGGGAGAGACATCCCACAGGAGGAAGGGGGATGGGGGAGAGAGATCCCACAGGAGGAAGGGGGATGGGGGAGAGAGATCCCACAGGAGGAAGGGGGAGAGAGATCCCACAGGAGGAAGTGGGATGGGGGAGAGGTATCCCACAGGAGGAAGGGGGGTGGGGGGGGGAGAGCTCCCGCAGGAGGAAGCGGGATGGGGGAGAGAGATCCCACAGGAGGAAGGGGGATGGGGGAGAGGGATCCCACAGGAGGAAGGGGGTGGGGGGGAGAGATCCCACAGGAGGAAGCGGATGGGGGAGAGAGAACCCTCAGGAGGAAGGGGGATGGGGGAGAGAGCTCCCACAGAAGGAAGGGGGATGGGGGAGTGAGATCCCACAGGAGGAAGGGGGAATGGGGGAGAGAGCTCCCACAGAAGGAAGGGGGATGGGGGAGTGAGATCCCACAGGAGGAAGGGGGAATGGGGGAGAGCTCCTGCAGGAGGAAGGGGGATGGGGGCGAGAGCTCCCGCAAGAGGAAGGGGGATGGGGGAGAGAGATCCCACAGGAGGAAGGGGAATGGGGGAGAGAGATCGCAAAGGAGGAAGGGGGATGGGGGGGAGAGATACCACAGGAGGAAGGGGGATGGGGCAGACAGATCCCACAGGAGGAAGGGGGATGGGGGAGAGAGATACCACAGGAGGAAGGGGGATGGGGCAGAGAGATCCCTCAGGAGGAAGGGGGATGGGGTGAGAGATCCCACAGAAGGAAGTGGGAGAGAGATCCCACAGGAGGAAGGGGGATGGGGGATAGAGATCACAGAGGAGGAAGGGGGATGGGGGAGAGAGATCCCACAGAAGGAAGGGGGATGGGGAAGAGGGATCCCTCAAGAAGAAGGAGGATGGGGGAGAGAAATCCCACAAGAGGAAGGGGGATGGGGGGAGAGAGCTCCCGCAAGAGTAAGGGGGATGGGGGGGAGAGATCCCACAGGAGGAAGGGGGATGGGGGAGAGCTCCCGCAGGAGGAAGGGGGATGGGGGGGAGAGATCCCACAGGGGGAAGGGGGATGGGGGAGAGAGATCCCAAAGCAGCAGGAGGGATGGGGGAGAGAGATCCCGCAGGAGGAAGGGGGATGGGGGAGAGGGATCCCGCAGGATTAAGGGGGATGGGGGAGAGAGATCCCAAAGGAGGAAGGGGGATGGGGGGGGAGAGATACCACAGGAGGAAGGGGGATGGGGCGGAGAGATCCCACAGGAGGAAGGGGGATGGGGGAGAGAGATACCACAGGAGGAAGGGGGATGGGGCAGAGAGATCCCTCAGGATGAAGGGGGATGGGGGAGAGAGATCCCACAGAAGGAAGGGGGAGAGAGATCCCACAGGAGGAAGGGGGATGGGGGATAGAGATAACAGAGGAGGAAGGGGGATGGGGGAGAGAGATCCCACAGAAGGAAGTGGATGTGCAAGAGAGATCCCACAAGGGGAAGGGAGATGTGGAAGAGAGATCCCACAGGAGGAAGGGGGATGGGGAAGAGGGATCCCTCAAGAGGAAGGAGGATGGGGGAGAGAAATCCCAGAAGAGGAAGGGGGATGGGGGAGAGAGATACCACAGGAGGAAGGGGGATGGGGGAGAGAGATACCACAGGAGGAAGGGGGATGGGGGAGTGAGATACCACAGGAGGAAGGGGGATGGGGATGAGAGATCCCACATGAGGAAGGGGGATGGGGGAGAGAGTTACCACAGGAGGAAGGGGGATGGGGGAGATAGATCCCACAGGAGGAAGGGGGAGAGAGATCCCACAGGAGGAAGGGGGATGGGGGAGAGACATCCCACAGGAGGAAGGGGGATGGGGGAGAGAGATCCCACAGGAGGAAGGGGGATGGGTGAGAGAGATCCCACAGGAGGAAGGGGGATGGGGGAGAGGTATCCCACAGGAGGAAGGGGGGTGGGGGGGGGAGAGCTCCCGCAGGAGGAAGCGGGATGGGGGAGAGGGATCCCACAGGAGGAAGGGGGTGGGGGGGAGAGATCCCACAGGAGGAAGCGGATGGGGGAGAGCTCCTGCAGGAGGAAGGGGGATGGGGGCGAGAGCTCCCGCAAGAGGAAGGGGGATGGGGGAGAGAGATCCCACAGGAGGAAGGGGAATGGGGGAGAGAGATCGCAAAGGAGGAAGGGGGATGGGGGGGAGAGATACCACAGGAGGAAGGGGGATGGGGCAGACAGATCCCACAGGAGGAAGGGGGATGGGGGAGAGAGATACCACAGGAGGAAGGGGGATGGGGCAGAGAGATCCCTCAGGAGGAAGGGGGATGGGGTGAGAGATCCCACAGAAGGAAGTGGGAGAGAGATCCCACAGGAGGAAGGGGGATGGGGGATAGAGATCACAGAGGAGGAAGGGGGATGGGGGAGAGAGATCCCACAGAAGGAAGGGGGATGGGGAAGAGGGATCCCTCAAGAAGAAGGAGGATGGGGGAGAGAAATCCCACAAGAGGAAGGGGGATGGGGGGAGAGAGCTCCCGCAAGAGGAAGGGGGATGGGGGGGAGAGATCCCACAGGAGGAAGGGGGATGGGGGAGAGAGATCCCAAAGCAGCAGGAGGGATGGGGGAGAGAGATCCCGCAGGAGGAAGGGGGATGGGGGAGAGGGATCCCGCAGGATTAAGGGGGATGGGGGAGAGAGATCCCAAAGGAGCAGGAGGGATGGGGGAGAGAGATCCCGCAGGAGGAAGAGGGATGGGGGAGAGAGATCCCACAGGAGGAAGGGGGATGGGGCAGAGAGATCCCACAGGAGGAAGGGGGATGGGGGAGAGAGATACCATAGGAGGAAGGGGGATGGGGCAGAGAGATCCCGCAGGATTAAGGGGATGGGGGAGAGAGATCCCAAAGGAGCAGAGGGATGGGGGAGAGAGATCCCGCAGGAGGAAGAGGGATGGGGGAGAGAGATCCCGCAGGAGGAAGGGGGATGGGGGAGAGGGATCCCGCAGGATTAAGGGGGATGGGGGAGAGAGATCCCAAAGGAGGAAGAGGGATGGGGGAGAGAGATCCCACAGGAGGAAGGGGGATGGGGCAGAGAGATCCCACAGGAGGAAGGGGGATGGGGGAGAGAGATACCATAGGAGGAAGGGGGGATGGGGCAGAGAGATCCCTCAGGAGGAAGGGGGATGGGGTGAGAGATCCCACAGAAGGAAGGGGGAGAGAGATCCCACAGGAGGAAGGGGGGTGGGGGTAAGAGATCCAGAAGAGCAAGGGGGAGAGAGATCCCACAGGAGGAAGGGGGATGGGGGAGAGGGATCCCACAGGAGGAAGGGGGGTGGGGGGGAGAGCTCCTGCAGGAGGAAGGGAGATGGGGGAGAGAGATCACACAGGAGGAAGGGAGATGGGGGAGAGAGATCACACAGGAGGAAGGGGGATGGGGGAGAGAGATCCCACAGGAGGAAGGGGGATGGGGGAGAGAGATACCATAGGAGGAAGGGGGATGGGGCAGAGAGATCCCTCAGGAGGAAGGGGGATGGGGTGAGAGATCCCACAGAAGGAAGGGGGAGAGAGATCCCACAGGAGGAAGGGGGGTGGGGGTAAGAGATCCCAGAAGAGCAAGGGGGAGAGAGATCCCACAGGAGGAAGGGGGATGGGGGAGAGGGATCCCACAGGAGGAAGGGGGGTGGGGGGAGAGCTCCTGCAGGAGGAAGGGAGATGGGGGAGAGAGATCCCGCAGGAGGAAGGGGGATGGGGGAGAGAGATACCACAAGAGGAAGGGGGTTGGGGGAGAGACATCACACAGGAGGAAGTGGGATGGGGGAGAGGGATCCCACAGGAGGAAGGGGGATGGGGGAGAGGGATCCCACAGGAGGAAGGGGGATGGGTAAGACAGATCCCACAGGAGGAAGCGGATGGGGGAGAGAACTCCCGCAAGAGGAAGTGGGATGGGGGAGAGAGATCCCGCAGGAGGAAGGGGGATGGGGGAGAGGGATCCCGCAGGATTAAGGGGGATGGGGGAGAGAGATCCCAAAGGAGCAGGAGGGATGGGGGAGAGAGATCCCGCAGGAGGAAGAGGGATGGGGGAGAGAGATCCCACAGGAGGAAGGGAGATTCGGGAGAGGGATCCCACAGGAGGAAGGGGCATTGGGGGAGAGAGTTCACACAGGAGGAAGGGGGAATGGGGGAGAGCTCCTGCAGGAGGAAGGGGGATGGGGGCGAGAGCTCCCGCAAGAGGAAGGGGGATGGGGGAGAGAGATCCCACAGGAGGAAGGGGAATGGGGGAGAGAGATCGCAAAGGAGGAAGGGGGATGGGGGGGAGAGATACCACAGGAGGAAGGGGGATGGGGCAGACAGATCCCACAGGAGGAAGGGGGATGGGGGAGAGAGATACCACAGGAGGAAGGGGGATGGGGCAGAGAGATCCCTCAGGAGGAAGGGGGATGGGGTGAGAGATCCCACAGAAGGAAGTGGGAGAGAGATCCCACAGGAGGAAGGGGGATGGGGGATAGAGATCACAGAGGAGGAAGGGGGATGGGGGAGAGAGATCCCACAGAAGGAAGGGGGATGGGAAGAGGGATCCCTCAAGAAGAAGGAGAGGGATCCCTCAAGAAGAAGGAGGATGGGGGAGAGAAATCCCACAAGAGGAAGGGGGATGGGGGGAGAGAGCTCCCGCAAGAGGAAGGGGGATGGGGGGAGAGATCCCACAGGAGGAAGGGGGATGGGGGAGAGAGATCCCAAAGCAGCAGGAGGGATGGGGGAGAGAGATCCCACATGAGGAAGGGGGATGGGGGAGAGAGTTACCACAGGAGGAAGGGGGATGGGGGAGATAGATCCCACAGGAGGAAGGGGGAGAGAGATCCCACAGGAGGAAGGGGGATGGGGGAGAGACATCCCACAGGAGGAAGGGGGGATGGGGGAGAGAGATCCCACAGGAGGAAGGGGGATGGGGGGAGAGAGATCCCACAGGAGGAAGGGGGAGAGAGATCCCACAGGAGGAAGTGGGATGGGGGAGAGGTATCCCACAGGAGGAAGGGGGGGTGGGGGGGGGGAGAGCTCCCGCAGGAGGAAGCGGGGATGGGGGAGAGGGATCCCACAGGAGGAAGGGGGATGGGGGAGAGGGATCCCACAGGAGGAAGGGGGTGGGGGGGAGAGATCCCACAGGAGGAAGCGGATGGGGGAGAGAGAACCCTCAGGAGGAAGGGGGATGGGGGAGAGAGCTCCCACAGAAGGAAGGGGGATGGGGGAGTGAGATCCCACAGGAGGAAGGGGGAATGGGGGAGAGAGCTCCCACAGAAGGAAGGGGGATGGGGGAGTGAGATCCCACAGGAGGAAGGGGGAATGGGGGAGAGCTCCTGCAGGAGGAAGGGGGATGGGGGCGAGAGCTCCCGCAAGAGGAAGGGGGATGGGGGAGAGAGATCCCACAGGAGGAAGGGGAATGGGGGAGAGAGATCGCAAAGGAGGAAGGGGGATGGGGGGGAGAGATACCACAGGAGGAAGGGGGATGGGGCAGACAGATCCCACAGGAGGAAGGGGGATGGGGGAGAGAGATACCACAGGAGGAAGGGGGATGGGGCAGAGAGATCCCTCAGGAGGAAGGGGGATGGGGTGAGAGATCCCACAGAAGGAAGTGGGAGAGAGATCCCACAGGAGGAAGGGGGGATGGGGGATAGAGATCACAGAGGAGGAAGGGGGATGGCGGGAGAGAGATCCCACAGAAGGAAGGGGGATGGGGAAGAGGGATCCCTCAAGAAGAAGGAGGATGGGGGAGAGAAATCCCACAAGAGGAAGGGGGATGGGGGGAGAGAGCTCCCGCAAGAGGAAGGGGGATGGGGGGGAGAGATCCCACAGGAGGAAGGGGGATGGGGGAGAGAGATCCCAAAGCAGCAGGAGGGATGGGGGAGAGAGATCCCGCAGGAGGAAGGGGGATGGGGGAGAGGGATCCCGCAGGATTAAGGGGGATGGGGGGAGAGAGATCCCAAAGGAGGAAGGGGGATGGGGGGGAGAGATACCACAGGAGGAAGGGGGATGGGGCGGAGAGATCCCACAGGAGGAAGGGGGATGGGGGAGAGAGATACCACAGGAGGAAGGGGGATGGGGCAGAGAGATCCCTCAGGATGAAGGGGGATGGGGGAGAGAGATCCCACAGAAGGAAGGGGGAGAGAGATCCCACAGGAGGAAGGGGGATGGGGGATAGAGATAACAGAGGAGGAAGGGGGATGGGGGAGAGAGATCCCACAAGGAAGTGGATGTGCAAGAGAGATCCCACAAGGGGAAGGGAGATGTGGAAGAGAGATCCCACAGGAGGAAGGGGGATGGGGAAGAGGGATCCCTCAAGAGGAAGGAGGATGGGGGAGAGAAATCCCAGAAGAGGAAGGGGGATGGGGGAGAGAGATACCACAGGAGGAAGGGGGATGGGGGAGAGAGATACCACAGGAGGAAGGGGGATGGGGGAGTGAGATACCACAGGAGGAAGGGGGATGGGGATGAGAGATCCCACATGAGGAAGGGGGATGGGGGAGAGAGTTACCACAGGAGGAAGGGGGATGGGGGAGATAGATCCCACAGGAGGAAGGGGGAGAGAGATCCCACAGGAGGAAGGGGGATGGGGGAGAGACATCCCACAGGAGGAAGGGGGATGGGGGAGAGAGATCCCACAGGAGGAAGGGGGATGTGGGAGAGAGATCCCACAGGAGGAAGGGGGATGGGGGAGAGAGATCCCACAGGAGGAAGTGGGATGGGGGGAGAGGTATCCCACAGGAGGAAGGGGGGTGGGGGGGGGAGAAGCTCCCGCAGGAGGAAGGGGGTGGGGGGGAGAGATCCCACAGGAGGAAGCGGATGGGGGAGAGCTCCTGCAGGAGGAAGGGGATGGGGGCGAGAGCTCCCGCAAGAGGAAGGGGGATGGGGGAGAGAGATCCCACAGGAGGAAGGGGAATGGGGGAGAGAGATCGCAAAGGAGGAAGGGGGATGGGGGGGGAGAGATACCACAGGAGGAAGGGGGGATGGGGCAGACAGATCCCACAGGAGGAAGGGGGATGGGGGGAGAGAGATACCACAGGAGGAAGGGGGATGGGGCAGAGAGATCCCTCAGGAGGAAGGGGGATGGGGTGAGAGATCCCACAGAAGGAAGTGGGAGAGAGATCCCACAGGAGGAAGGGGGATGGGGGATAGAGATCACAGAGGAGGAAGGGGGATGGGGGAGAGAGATCCCACAGAAGGAAGGGGGGATGGGGGAGAGAGATACCATAGGAGGAAGGGGGATGGGGCAGAGAGATCCCGCAGGATTAAGGGGGATGGGGGGAGAGAGATCCCAAAGGAGCTGGAGGATGGGGGAGAGAGATCCCGCAGGAGGAAGAGGGATGGGGGAGAGAGATCCCGCAGGAGGAAGGGGGATGGGGGGAGAGGGATTCCCGCAGGATTAAGGGGGATGGGGGAGAGAGATCCCAAAGGAGCAGGAGGGATGGGGGAGAGAGATCCCGCAGGAGGAAGAGGGATGGGGGAGAGAGATCCCACAGGAGGAAGGGGGGATGGGGCAGAGAGATCCCACAGGAGGAAGGGGGATGGGGGAGAGAGATACCATAGGAGGAAGGGGGATGGGGCAGAGAGATCCCTCAGGAGGAAGGGGGATGGGGTGAGAGATCCCACAGAAGGAAGGGGGAGAGAGATCCCACAGGAGGAAGGGGGTGGGGGTAAGAGATCCCAGAAGAGCAAGGGGGAGAGAGATCCCACAGGAGGAAGGGGGATGGGGGAGAGGGATCCCACAGGAGGAAGGGGGGGTGGGGGGGAGAGCTCCTGCAGGAGGAAGGGAGATGGGGGAGAGAGATCACACAGGAGGAAGGGAGATGGGGGAGAGAGATCACACAGGAGGAAGGGGGATGGGGGGAGAGAGATCCCACAGGAGGAAGGGGGATGGGGGAGAGAGATACCATAGGAGGAAGGGGGATGGGGCAGAGAGATCCCTCAGGAGGAAGGGGGATGGGGTGAGAGATCCCACAGAAGGAAGGGGGAGAGAGATCCCACAGGAGGAAGGGGGGTGGGGGTAAGAGATCCAGAAGAGCAAGGGGGAGAGAGATCCCACAGGAGGAAGGGGGATGGGGGAGAGGGATCCCACAGGAGGAAGGGGGGGTGGGGGGAGAGCTCTGCAGGAGGAAGGGAGATGGGGGGAGAGAGATCCCGCAGGAGGAAGGGGGATGGGGGAGAGAGATACCACAAGAGGAAGGGGGTTGGGGGAGAGACATCACACAGGAGGAAGTGGGATGGGGGAGAGGGATCCCACAGGAGGAAGGGGGATGGGGGGAGAGGGATCCCACAGGAGGAAGGGGGATGGGTAAGACAGATCCCACAGGAGGAAGCGGATGGGGGAGAGAACTCCCGCAAGAGGAAGTGGGATGGGGGAGAGAGATCCCGCAGGATTAAGGGGGATGGGGGAGAGAGATCCCAAAGGGAGCAGGAGGGATGGGGGAGAGAGATCCCAAAGGAGGAAGAGGGATGGGGGAGAGAGATCCACAGGAGGAAGGGAGATTCGGGAGAGGGATCCCACAGGAGGAAGGGGCATTGGGGGAGAGAGTTCACACAGGAGGAAGGGGGAATGGGGGAGAGCTCCTGCAGGAGGAAGGGGGATGGGGGCGAGAGCTCCCGCAAGAGGAAGGGGGATGGGGGGAGAGAGATCCCACAGGAGGAAGGGGAATGGGGGAGAGAGATCGCAAAGGAGGAAGGGGGATGGGGGGGGAGAGATACCACAGGAGGAAGGGGGATGGGGCAGACAGATCCCACAGGAGGAAGGGGGATGGGGGAGGAGAGATACCACAGGAGGAAGGGGGATGGGGCAGAGAGATCCCTCAGGAGGAAGGGGGATGGGGTGAGAGATCCCACAGAAGGAAGTGGGAGAGAGATCCCACAGGAGGAAGGGGGATGGGGGATAGAGATCACAGAGGAGGAAGGGGGATGGGGGAGAGAGATCCCACAGAAGGAAGGGGGATGGGGAAGAGGGATCCCTCAAGAAGAAGGAGGATGGGGGAGAGAAATCCCACAAGAGGAAGGGGGATGGGGGGAGAGAGCTCCCGCAAGAGGAAGGGGGATGGGGGGAGAGATCCCACAGGAGGAAGGGGGATGGGGGAGAGAGATCCCAAAGCAGCAGGAGGGATGGGGGAGAGAGATCCCGCAGGAGGAAGGGGGATGGGGGAGAGGGATCCCGCAGGATTAAGGGGGATGGGGGAGAGAGATCCCAAAGGAGGAAGGGGGATGGGGGGGGAGAGATACCACAGGCGGAAGGGGGATGGGGCGGAGAGATCCCACAGGAGGAAGGGGGATGGGGGAGAGAGATACCAGAGGAGGAAGGGGGATGGGGCAGAGAGATCCCTCAGGATGAAGGGGGATGGGGGAGAGAGATCCCACAGAAGGAAGGGGGAGAGAGATCCCACAGGAGGAAGGGGGATGGGGGATAGAGATAACAGAGGAGGAAGGGGGATTGGGGAGAGAGATCCCACAGAAGGAAGTGGATGTGCAAGAGAGATCCCACAAGGGGAAGGAGATGTGGAAGAGAGATCCCACAGGAGGAAGGGGGATGGGGAAGAGGGATCCCTCAAGAGGAAGGAGGATGGGGGAGAGAAATCCCAGAAGAGGAAGGGGGATGGGGGAGAGAGATACCACAGGAGGAAGGGGGTTGGGGGAGAGAGATACCACAGGAGGAAGGGGGATGGGGGAGTGAGATACCACAGGAGGAAGGGGGATGGGGATGAGAGATCCCACATGAGGAAGGGGGATGGGGGAGAGAGTTACCACAGGAGGAAGGGGGATGGGGGAGATAGATCCCCACAGGAGGAAGGGGGGGAGAGAGATCCCACAGGAGGAAGGGGGATGGGGGAGAGACATCCCACAGGAGGAAGGGGGATGGGGGAGAGACATCCCACAGGAGGAAGGGGGATGGGGGAGAGAGATCCCACAGGAGGAAGGGGGATGGGGAGAGAGATCCCACAGGAGGAAGGGGGAGAGAGATCCCACAGGAGGAAGTGGGAGGGGGAGAGGTATCCCACAGGAGGAAGGGGGGTGGGGGGAGAGCTCCCGCAGGAGGAAGCGGGATGGGGGAGAGGGATCCCACAGGAGGAAGGGGGATGGGGGGAGAGGGATCCCACAGGAGGAAGGGGGGTGGGGGGGGAGAGATCCCACAGGAGGAAGCGGATGGGGGAGAGAGCTCCCACAGAAGGAAGGGGGATGGGGGAGTGAGATCCCACAAGGAGGAAGGGGGAATGGGGGAGAGAGTTCACACAGGAGGAAGGGGGGAATGGGGGAGAGCTCTGCAGGAGGAAGGGGGATGGGGGCGAGAGCTCCCGCAAGAGGAAGGGGGATGGGGGAGAGAGATCCCACAGGAGGAAGGGGAATGGGGGAGAGAGATCGCAAAGGAGGAAGGGGGGATGGGGGGGAGAGATACCACAGGAGGAAGGGGGATGGGGCAGACAGATCCCACAGGAGGAAGGGGGATGGGGGAGAGAGATACCACAGGAGGAAGGGGGATGGGGCAGAGAGATCCGTCAGGAGGAAGGGGGATGGGGTGAGAGATCCCACAGAAGGAAGTGGGAGAGAGATCCCACAGGAGGAAGGGGGATGGGGGATAGAGATCACAGAGGAGGAAGGGGGATGGGGGAGAGAGATCCCACAGAAGGAAGGGGGATGGGGAAGAGGGATCCCTCAAGAAGAAGGAGGATGGGGAGAGAAATCCCACAAGAGGAAGGGGATGGGGGAGAGAGCTCCCGCAAGAGGAAGGGGGATGGGGGGGAGAGATCCCACAGGAGGAAGGGGGATGGGGGAGAGAGATCCCAAAGCAGCAGGAGGGATGGGGGAGAGAGATCCCGCAGGAGGAAGGGGGATGGGGGAGAGGGATCCCGCAGGATTAAGGGGGATGGGGGAGAGAGATCCCAAAGGAGCAGGAGGGATGGGGGAGAGAGATCCCGCAGGAGGAAGAGGGATGGGGGAGAGAGATCCCACAGGAGGAAGGGGGATGGGGCAGAGAGATCCCACAGGAGGAAGGGGGAGAGAGATACCATAGGAGGAAGGGGGATGGGGCAGAGAGATCCCGCAGGATTAAGGGGGATGGGGGAGAGAGATCCCAAAGGAGCAGGAGGGATGGGGGAGAGAGATCCCGCAGGAGGAAGAGGGATGGGGGAGAGAGATCCCGCAGGAGGAAGGGGGATGGGGGAGAGGGATCCCGCAGGATTAAGGGGGATGGGGGGAGAGAGATCCCAAAGGAGCAGGAGGGATGGGGGAGAGAGATCCCGCAGGAGGAAGAGGGATGGGGGAGAGAGATCCCACAGGAGGAAGGGGGATGGGGCAGAGAGATCCCACAGGGAGGAAGGGGGATGGGGGAGAGAGATACCATAGGAGGAAGGGGGATGGTGGCAGAGAGATCCCTCAGGAGGAAGGGGGATGGGGTGAGAGATCCCACAGAAGGAAGGGGGAGAGAGATCCCACAGGAGGAAGGGGGGTGGGGGTAAGAGATCCCAGAAGAGCAAGGGGGGAGAGAGATCCCACAGGAGGAAGGGGGATGGGGGAGAGGGATCCCACAGAGGAAGGGGGGTGGGGGGGAGAGCTCCTGCAGGAGGAAGGGAGATGGGGGAGAGAGATCACACAGGAGGAAGGGAGATGGGGGGAGAGAGATCCCGCAAGAGGAAGGGGGGATGGGGGAGAGAGATCACACAGGAGGAAGGGGGATGGGGAGAGAGATCCCAAAGCAGCAGGAGGGATGGGGGAGAGAGATCCCGCAGGAGGAAGGGGGGATGGGGGAGAGGGATCCCGCAGGATTAAGGGGGGATGGGGAGAGAGATCCCAAAGGAGCAGGAGGGATGGGGGAGAGAGATCCCGCAGGAGGAAGAGGGATGGGGGAGAGAGATCCCACAGGAGGAAGGGAGATTCGGGAGAGGGATCCCACAGGAGGAAGGGGGATGTGGGCGAGAGCTCCCGCAAGAGGAAGGGGGATGGGGCAGAGAGATCACACAGGAGGAAGGGGAATGGGGGACAGGGATCCCACAGTAGGAAGGGGGATGGGGGCGAGAGCTCCCGCAAGAGGAAGGGGGATGGGGGCAGAGAGATCCCGCAAGAGGAAGGGGGATGGGGCAGAGAGATCACACAGGAGGATGGGGGATGAGGGGGGAGACCTCCCACAGGAGGAAGGGGGATGGGGCAGAGAGATCACACAGGAGGATGGGGGATGAGGGGGAGACCTCCCACAGGAGGAAGGGGGATGGATGAGAGGGATTCCACAGGAGGAAGGGGGATGGGGGAGACAGATCCCACAGGAGGAAAGGGGACGGGGGGGGGAGATCTCCCACAGGGAGGAAGTGGGACGGGGGGAGAGATCCCAAAGGAGGAAGGGGGGATGGGGGGAGAGCTCCCGCAAGAGGAAGGGGGATGGGGGAGTGAGATCCCACAGGAGAAAGTGGGATGGGGAGAGAGATCCCACAGGAGGAAGGGGGATGGGGAAGAGAGATCCCGCAGTAGGAATGGGGGTGGGGTTTAAGAGATCCCAGAAGAGCAAGGGGGAGAGAGATCCACAGCAGGAAGGGGGATGGGGGAGAGGGATCCCACAGGAGGAAGGGGGGGGGGACGGGGGAGAGAGATCCCACAGGAGGATGGGGGATGAGGGGGAGATCTCCTACAGGAGGAAAGGGGATGGGGGGGGGGAGATCCCACAGGAGGAAGGGGGATGGGGGAGAGAGATCCCACAGGCGGAAGGGGGGATGGGGGAGAGAGATCCCACAGGAGGAAGGGGGATGGGGGAGAGAGATCCCACAGGAGGATGGGGGATGAGGGGGAGATCTCCCACAGGAGGAAAGGGGATGGGGGGGGGGGAGATCTCCCACAGGAGGAAGGGGGACGGGGGCGAGCTCCCGTAGGAGGAAGGGGGGATGGGGGAGAGAGATACCACAGGAGGAAGGGGGATGGGGGAGGGAGATCACACAGGAGGAAGGGGGATGAGGGAGAGAGATCACACAGGAGGAAGGGGGATGGGGGAGAGATCTCCCACAGGAGGAAGGGGGATGGGGGAGAGAGATCCCGCAGGATTAAGGGGGATGGGGGAGAGAGATCCCAAAGGAGTAGGAGGGATGGGGGAGAGAGATCCCGCAGGAGGAAGTGGGATGGGGGAGAGAGATCCCGCAGGAGGAAGGGGGATGGGGGAGAGAGATACCACAAGAGGAAGGGGGTTGGGGGAGAGACATCACACAGGAGGAAGGGGGATGGGGGAGAGAGATCACACAGGAGGAAGGGTGATGGGGGAGAGAGATCCCACAGGACGATGGGGGATGAGGGGGAGTTCTCCCACAGGAGGAAGGGGGATGGGGGAGAGGGATCCCACAGGAGGAAGGGGGATGGGGGAGAGGGATCCCACAGGAGGAAGGGGGATGGGTAAGACAGATCCCACAGGAGGAAGCGGATGGGGGGAGAACTCCCGCAAGAGGAAGTGGGATGGGGGAGAGAGATCCCGCAGGAGGAAGGGGGATGGGGGAGAGGGATCCCGCAGGATTAAGGGGGATGGGGGAGAGAGATCCCAAAGGAGCAGGAGGGATGGGGGAGAGAGATCCCGCAGGAGGAAGAGGGATGGGGGAGAGAGATCCCACAGGAGGAAGGGAGATTCGGGAGAGGGATCCCACAGGAGGAAGGGGGATGGGGGCGAGAGCTCCCGCAAGAGGAAGGGGGTTGGGGGAGAGAGATCCCGCAAGAGGAAGGGGGATGGGGCAGAGAGATCACACAGGAGGAAGGGGAATGGGGGAGAGGGATCCCGCAAGAGGAAGGGGGAGGGGGGAGAGAGATCCCACAGGAGGAAGGGGGATGGGGGAGACAGATCCCACAGGAGGAAAGGGGACGGGGGGGGAGATCTCCCACAGGAGGAAGTGGGACAGGGGAGAGAGATCCCAAAGGAGGAAGGGGGATGGGGGGAGAGCTCCCGCAAGAGGAAGGGGGATGGGGGAGTGAGATCCCACAGGAGAAAGTGGGATGGGGGAGAGAGATCCCACAGTAGGAAGGGGGATGGGGAAGAGAGATCCCGCAGTAGGAAGGGGGGTGGGGTTAAGAGATCCCAGAAGAGCAAGGGGGAGAGAGATCCCACAGGAGGAAGGGGGATGGGGGAGAGGGATCCCACAGGAGGAAGGGGGGGGACGGGGGGAGAGCTCCTCGCAGGAGGAAGGGGGATCGGGGAGAGAGATACCACAGGACGAAGGGGGATCGGGGAGAGAGATCCCACAGGAGGAAGGGGGATGGGGGAGAGAGATCCCACAGGAGGAAGGGGGATGGGGGAGAGAGATCCCGCAGGAGGAAGGGGGATGGGGGAGAAGGATCCCGCAGGAGTTGGGGGGATGGGGGAGAGAGATCCCAAAGCAGCAGGAGGGATGGGGGAGAGAGATCCCGCAGGAGGAAGGGGGATGAGGGAGAGAGATTACACAGGAGGAAGGGGGATGGGGGAGAGAGATTACACAGGAGGAAGGGGGATGCGGGAGAGAGATCACACAGAAGGAAGGGGGATGGGGAAGAGAGATCCCGCAAGAGGAAGGGGGATGGGGGAGAGAGATCACACAACAGGAAGGGGGATGGGGGAGAGAGATTACACAGGAGGAGGGGGGATGGGGGAGAGAGATCCCAAAGCAGCAGGAGGGATGGGGGAGAGAGATCCCGCAGGAGGAAGGGGGATGAGGGAGAGGGATCCCGCAGGAGGAAGGGGGATGGGGGAGAGAGATCCCAAAGGAGCAGGAGGGATGGGGGAGAGAGATCCCGCAGGAGGAAGAGGGATGGTGGAGAGAGATCCCACAGGAGTAAGGGGGGTGGGGGAGAGAGATCACACAGGAGGAAGGGGGATGGGGGAGAGAGATCCCACAGGAGGATTCGGGATGAGGGGGAGATCTCCCACAGGAGGAAAGGGGATGGGGGGGAGATCTCCCACAGGAGGAAGGGGGACGGGGGAGAGCTCCCGTAGGAGGAAGGGGGATGGGGGAGAGAGATACCACAGGAGGAAGGGGGATGGGGGAGGGAGATCACACAGGAGGAAGGGGGATGAGGGAGAGAGATCACACAGGAGGAAGGGGGATGGGGGAGAGATCTCCCACAGGAGGAAGGGGGACGGGGGAGAGAGATACCACAGGAGGAAGAGGGACGGGGGAGAGAGATACCACAGGAGGAAGGGGGACGGGGGAGAGAGATCGCACAGGAGGAAGGGGGATGGGGGAGAGAGATCCCACAGGCGGAAGGGGGATGGGGGAGAGAGATCCCACAGGAGGAAGGGGGATGGGGAAGAGAGATCCCACAGGAGGATGGGGGATGGGGGGAGATCTCCGACAGGAGGAAGGGGGATCGGGGAGAGAGATCCCACAGGAGGAAGGGGGATGGGGGAGAGAGATCCCACAGGAGGAAGGGGGATGGGGGAGAGAGATCCCACAGGAGGAAGGGGGATGGGGGAGAGAGATCCCGCAGGAGGACGGGGGATGGGGGAGAGAGATCACACAGGAGGAAGGGGGATGGAGAAGAGAGATCCCACAGGACGAAGGGATTGGGAAGGGGGATGGGGGAGAGAGCTCCCACAGGAGGAAGGGGGATGGGAGAGGGAGATCCCACAGGAGGAAGGGGAATGGGGGTGTGAGCTCCCACAAGGGGAAGGAGGACGGGGGAGAGAGATCCCGCAGGAGGAAGGGGGATGCGGGAGAGAGATCACACAGGAGGAAGGGGAATGGGGGGAGGGATCCCGTAGGAAGATGGGGGATGGGGGAGAGGGATCCCGCAGGAGGAAGGGGGATCGGGGAGAGAGATCCCACAGGACGAAGGGATTGGGAAGGGGTATGGGGGAGAGAGATCCCACAGGAGGAAGGGGGATGGGGGAGAGAGATCCCACAGGAGGAAGGGGGATGGGGGAGAGAGATCCCACAGGAGGAAGGGGGATGCGGGAGAGAGATCCCACAGGAGGAAGGGGGATGGGGGAGAGAGCTCCCACAGGAGGAAGGGGGATGGGGGAGAGAGATCCCACAGGAGGAAGTGGGATCGGTGAGAGAGATCCCACAAGAGGAAGGGGGATGGGGAAGAGAGCTCCCACAGGAGGAAGGGGGATGGGGCAGAGATCTCCCTCAGGAGGAATGGGACGGGGGAGAGAGCTCCCACAGGAGGAAGCGGGGTGGGGGAGAGAGATCCCACAGAAGGAATGGTGATGGGGAAGAGAGCTCCCTCAGGTGGAAGGGGGATGGGGGGCAGAACTCCCACAGGAGGAAGGGGATGGGGGAGAGAGCTCCCACAGGAGGAAGGGGGAAGGGGAAAGAGATCCCACAGGAGGAAGCGGATGGGGGAGAGTGCTCCCACAGGAGGAAGGGGGACGTGGGAGTGAGATCCCGCAGGAGGTACGGGGATGGGGGAGATAGCTCCCACAGGAGGTACGGGGATGGGGGAGATAGCTCCCACAAGAGGAAGGGGGATGGAGGAGAGAGATCCCACAGGAGGAAGGGGGATGGGGAAGAGAGATCCCACAGGAGGAAGGGGAATGGGGGAGAGAGATCCCACAGGAGGAAGGGGGATGGGGGAGAGAGTTCCCTCAGGAGGAATGGGACGGGGGAGAGAGCTCCCACAGGAGGAAGGGTGATGGGGGAGAGAGATCCCACAGGAGGAAGGGTGATGGGGAAGAGAGATCCCACAGGAGGAAGGGGGATGGGGGGCAGAACTCCCACAGGAGGAAGGGGGATGGGGGAGGGAGATCCCACAGGAGGAAGGGGGATGGGGGAAAGAGATCCCACAGGAGGAAGGGGGATGGGGGAGAGAGATCCTACAGGAGGAAGGGGGATGGGGGAGAGAGATCCCACAGGAGGAAGGGGGATGGGGGAGAGATCCCACCGGAGGAAGGGGGATGGGGGAGAGAGATCCCACCGGAGGAAGGGGGATGGGGGAGTGAGATCCCACAGGAGGAAGGGGGTTGAGTGGCAGAGCTCCCACAGAAGGAAGGTGGATGGGGGAGGGAGATCCCGCAGGAGGAAGGGGGATGGTGGAGAGAGATCCCGCAGGAGGAAGGGGGATGGGGGAGAGAGATCCCACCGGAGGAAGGGGGATGGGGGAGAGAGATCCCACCGGAGGAAGGGGGATGGGGAAGAGAGATCCCGCAGGAGGAAGGGGGACGGGGGAGAGAGATCCCGCAGGAGGAAGTGGGATGGGGGAGATAGCTCCCACAGGAGGTACGGGGATGGGGGAGATAGCTCCCACAGGAGGAAGGGGGATGGGGGAGAGAGATCCCACAGGAGGAAGGGGGATGGAGGAGAGAGATCCCACAAGAGGAAGGGGGATGGGGAAGAGAGATCCCACAGGAGGAAGGGGAATGGGGGAGAGAGATCCCACAGGAGGAAGGGGGATGGGGGAGAGAGTTCCCTCTGGAGGAATGGGACGGGGGAGAGAGTTCCCTCAGGAGGAAGGGGGATGGGGGAGAGAGATCCCACAGGAGGAAGGGGAATGGGGGAGAGAGATCCCACAGGTGGAAGGGGGATGGGGGAGAGAGCTCCCACATGAGGAAGGGGGATGGGGAAGAGAGATCCCGCAGGAGGAAGGGGGACGGGGGAGAGAGATCCCACAGGACGAAGGGATTGGGAAGGGGGATGGGGGAGAGAGATCCCACAGGAGGAAGGGGGATGGGGGGCAGAACTCCCACAGGAGGAAGGGGGATGGGGGAGGGAGATCCCACAGGAGGAAGGGGGATGGGGGAAAGAGATCCCACAGGAGGAAGGGGGATGGGGGAAAGAGATCCCACAGGAGGAAGGGGGATGGGGGAGAGAGATCCCACAGGAGGAAGGGGGATGGGGGAGAGAGATCCCACAGGAGGAAGTGGGATGGGGGAGAGAGATCCCACCGGAGGAAGGGGGATGGGGGAGAGAGATCCCACCGGAGGAAGGGGGATGGGGGAGAGAGATCCCACCGGAGGAAGGGGGATGGGGGAGTGAGATCCCACGGGAGGAAGGGGGTTGGGTGGCAGAGCTCCCACAGGAGGAAGGTGGATGGGGGAGGGAGATCCCGCAGGAGGAAGGGGGATGGTGGAGAGAGATCCCACAGGAGGAAGGGGGATGGGGGAGAGAGATCCCACCGGAGGAAGGGGGATGGGGGAGAGAGATCCCACCGGAGGAAGGGGGATGGGGAAGAGAGATCCCGCAGGAGGAAGGGGGACGGGGGAGAGAGATCCCGCAGGAGGAAGTGGGATGGGGGAGATAGCTCCCACAGGAGGTACGGGGATGGGGGAGATAGCTCCCACAGGAGGAAGGGGGATGGGGGAGAGAGATCCCACAGGAAGAAGGGGGATGGAGGAGAGAGATCCCACAAGAGGAAGGGGGATGGGGAAGAGAGATCCCACAGGAGGAAGGGGAATGGGGGAGAGAGATCCCACAGGAGGAAGGGGGATGGGGGAGAGAGTTCCCTCAGGAGGAATGGGACGGGGGAGAGAGTTCCCTCAGGAGGAATGGGACGGGGGAGAGAGTTCCCTCAGGAGGAATGGGACGGGGGAGAGAGCTCCCACAGGAGGAAGGGTGATGGGGGAGAGAGATCCCACAGGAGGAAGGGTGATGGGGAAGAGAGATCCCACAGGAGGAAGGGGGATGGGGGGCAGAACTCCCACAGGAGGAAGGGGGATGGGGGAGGGGGATCCCACAGGAGGAAGGGGGATGGGGGAAAGAGATCCCACAGGAGGAAGGGGGATGGGGGAGAGAGATCCCACCGGAGGAAGGGGGATGGGGGAGAGAGATCCCACCGGAGGAAGGGGGATGGGGGAGTGAGATCCCACAGGAGGAAGGGGGTTTGGTGGCAGAGCTCCCACAGGAGGAAGGTGGATGGGGGAGGGAGATTCCGCAGGAGGAAGGGGGATGGTGGAGAGAGATCCCACAGGAGGAAGGGGGATGGGGGGCAGAGCTCCCTCAGGAGGATGGGGTAGATCCCGCAGGAGGAAGGGGTATGGGGGTGAGAGCTCCCACAAGGGGAAGGTGGACGGCGGAGAGAGATCTCGCAGGAGGAAGGGGGATGCGGGAGAGAGATCACACAGGAGGAAGGGGAATGGGTGGAGGGATCCCGTAGGAGGATGGGGGATGGGGGAGAGGGATCCCGCAGGAGGAAGGGGGATCGGGGAGAGAGATCCCACAGGACGAAGGGATTGGGAAGGGGGATGGGGGTGAGAGCTCCCACAGGAGGAAGGGGGATGGGGGAGGGAGATCCCACAGGAGGAAGGGGAATGCGGGGGGGAGCTCACACAAGGGGAAGGTGGACGGGGGAGAGAGATCCCGTAGGAGCAAGGGGGATGCGGGAGGGAGATCACTCAGGAGGAAGGGGAATGGGGGGAGGGATCCCGTAGGAAGATGGGGGATGGGGGAGAGGGATCCCGCAGGAGGAAGGGGGATCGGGGAGAGAGATCCCACAGGACGAAGGGATTGGGAAGGGGGATGGGGGAGAGAGCTCCCACAGGAGGAAGGGGGAAGGGGAAAGAAATCCCACAGGATGAAGCTGATGGTGGAGAGAGCTCCCACAGGAGGAAGGGGGATGGGGGAGAGAGATCCCACAGGAGGAAGTGGGATGGGGGAGAGAGATCCCACAAGAGGAAGGGGGATGGGGTGGAGAGCTCCCACAGGAGGAAGGGGGATGGGGCAGAGAGCTCCCTCAGGAGGAATGGGACGGGGGAGAGAGCTCCCACAGGAGGAAGCTGGATGGGGGAGAGAGACCCCACAGGAGGAATGGTGATGGGGAAGAGAGCTCCCACAGGAGGAAGGGGGATGGGGGGCAGAACTCCCACAGGAGGAACGGGGATGGTGGAGCGAGATCCCACAGGAGGAAGGGGGATGGGGGAGAGAGATCCCACAGGAGGAAGGGGGATGGGGAAGAGAGATCCCACAGGAGGAAGGGGGATGGGGGAGGGAGATCCCGCAGGAGGAAAGGGGATGGTGGAGAGAGAACCCACAGGAGGAAGGGGAATGGGGGGGAGAGATCCCGCAGGAGATAGGGGGATGCGGGAGAGAGATCACACAGGAGGAAGGAAGATGCGGGAGAGAGATCACACAGGAGGAAGGTGGATGGGGGGAAGGGATCCCGTAGGAGGATGGGGGATGGGGGAGAGGGATCCCAGAGGAGGAAGGGGGATCGGGGAGAGAGATCCCACAGGACGAAGGGATTGGGAAGGGGGATGGGGGAGAGAGCTCCCTCAGGAGGAAGTGGGTTGGGGGGAGAGGGATCCCGTGGGAGGATGGGGGATGGGGGAGAGGGATCCCGCAGGATAACGGGGATAGGTGAGAGGGATCCCGCAGGAGGAAGGGGAATGGGTGAGAGGGATCCCTCAGGAGGAGGTGGGATGGGCGAGAGGTATCCCGCAGGATGAAGGGGGATGGGGAAGAGTGATCCGATAGGATGAAGGGTAATGGGGAGAAAAGTTCCAACAGGAGTTAGGGTGATGAGGAAGTGAGATCCCACAGTATGAAGAGATCCGTAGAGAGATCCCTTAGGCGGATGGGGGATTGGGAAAAGAGATCTGACAGGAGGAAGGGATACCACTGGAGCGAAGGGAATGGGGAAGAGAGAACCCACAGGAGGAAAGGGGATGGGGAAGAGAGATCCCTCAGGAGGAAGGGGAATGGGGAAGAATCGTCCCGCAGGAAGGGGGGTGGGAAAAAGACATTCCACCGGAGGATGAGGAAAGGTTAATAGAGAGCCCACAGGAGGAATGGGGATGGGGACGAGATCCCTAAGAATCGAAGGGGGATTGGGATAAAAAGTCCCACAGGAGGATTCCAAGAGTAAACGATAATCCTTCAAGACGAGAGGATGCAGAAAATTTTTGTACATGTGTGTTGGGTCTGAACAGAGACCCAGAGGAGATGCAGACTCGCTCTCTGTGTATCTGGTAGTGAGCAAAGTCACACACTATCAAGGCCAGGGGAACACAATCTCACAATGGTATTTCTTTCCTTCTCACTGGGACAGTCTGCTGACGGTCTCTTGTCCCTCAGCGGGAAGGGGGTGTGAATCTCTGACCCACCTGCTGCAGTCAGTGTCGGTCTGGGTGTCAGTAACAGTGAGAAGGAACATTGTCAATGGACGTGTCACAGGCATCAGGAAACACGGCCATTCCTGTGATTTACTACCATTAAATCAATGGTCGTTGTTCACTGATCTGATGAAGTCTTCAACATCCCTTCACAAGGAACCACAGAACCCTCCTGTCCTTGGGGAATTACTGACCGATCCCCTGGGCATTTGTCAGAATTCTTCACAATCTGATTTATCACAGTTTAACCCAAATCTCCTTACATTGAAATGACACAATAGAACAGTTTCACAGTTCAGAGTGAGAGTTAAATCAAGTTACCTCAACTCCTGGCACTTGTGCAGCCCGGGTCCCAGCCGCTGGATTCCTTCACACTGAATGTGGCAGTTCTCCAGGCCGAGGTGTTTTATTGTTTCACAGAGTCCGATGACATGAGACAGGACCGCGCAGTCAATCGGGGTCAGTGTCATTCCACTGAATGAAAGTGTTTTCACAGATCCCAGTGTGGCCTGAGCCAGTCCACGATTCTGAGACTCAAACAGGTAGTGCAATGTGTTCAGGAGGCTCCTTTTACCAGCTTCACTCCATGTGTTTCCACTCTGTCGTTTAACCTCCTCCTTCACCCAGTCAATCACCCGGCAGGTTGTTTCATGAGGAAATGGACCCAGAAACTCCTCCAGGCTCCGAGCTGTCATTGGGGAGGAGAGACCAGCAACAAAACGGAGAAATACCTCAAATCGCCCATCTGTCGTGCTGTGGACATCAGTGAGGAATTTCAGGATATCCCCGGGATGTGGATTCAGGAATTGTGCGACTGCAGCTACAAACTCTTGGATGGTGAGGTGTGGGAATGTGTACACCACGCTCTGGGCAGAATCCTCTCTCTCCAAAAGCTCCATCAGGAACCCGGACAGGAACTGGGAAGGCTGCAGATTGTAGTTGATCAAATCTCCATCTGTAAACACAATCTTCTTCTCGGACACTCCTCTGAAGGCCATCTGACCAACCCTGAGTAACACATCACGGGGGTTCTCAATCTCTCGGCCGTGGTTTTTCAGGATGTTGTAAATATAGTAGGAGTACAGTTGGGTGATGGTCTTGGGAACTCGCTGTGGGTCCCTGACTCTTTGTGTGAAGAAGGGGCCCAGTGCCAGAGCGAGGATCCAGCAGTAGGAGGGGTTGTAGCTCATGGTGTACAGGATCTCGTTCTCCTTCACGTGTTTGAAAACAGCTGCCGCCACCATCTGATCCTCAAAATGTCTGATGAAATATTCCTTCCGTTCCTCATCAACAAATCCCAGGATTTCAGCCCGGACACTGATATCCGCCTTTTCCAATAAATGTAACGCAGTGGGGCGGGTGGTCACCAGCACTGAACACCCTGGGAGCAGCTTGCCCTGGATTAAACTGTACACAATGTCAGACACTTCACACCACCACTCGGGATCTGGGCACTGGTGCTTGGGTTCTGTATCTCTCCGACTGTCCGCAAAATCGATTTTGTGTTTGAATTCATCTAAACCATCGAATATAAACAGTAATCCCTCTGGGTTCTTCCAGACTTCTCTCAGGATATTCCCAAAGTAAGGATACTGATCCAGAATCAGTTCCCTCAGGTTTATTCTACAAGTAATGGTGTTTAAATCTCGGAATTTGAAACTGAAGACAAACTGGAACTGTTGGTATATTTTCCCCATGGCCCAGTCATAAACAATCTTTTGTACCATCGTTGTTTTCCCGATCCCCGGGACTCCGGCCACTGCTGCTGAATTCCTAGATTTGGATTTACTCCGGGAAAAGCTGCTCTGGAATAACTGATCAGTACGGATTTTTTCCAGCTGTCTGCGGAGTTGTTTCTCTCTATAATCCTCATGGTCTCTGCCTCTTGCCAGCAGCTCATGTTCCACCAGTGTCCGATCTCGAACAGTAGAAATGACCGTGAGCTCAGCGTATCGATCAGCCATCTGGAAAACCTTCACCTTCTCCGTCATCAGGATCGTGTTCACTCTCAGGGTTTCAGTTTGTGCCCGCAGAGTCTCCTTGTGTTTCTGTTGAACATCTTCCATGGGAACAGAGAACATATTCAAAACGTTAAATGGCTCATTTGACGGTATTTCAGCATTCAGTGTTTGAGATTACATGAATAAATTCAATGCTTCCATGGATATTAGCACAGAAAGTAAAATTCTGTTCACAGACACAGAATTGACAGCAATGGATGTCCCTGAAAATGTCCAATCCTCATGTTCTGGTTCTAGTTATTTGTGAAGGTGAACATTCCCCTGATTGCACTTTCTGAGGAAGCTTAAACAAGCATCACTCCCCACTACCATCTTAACTACATTCTACAGAGGCGTGGTTGAGAGTGTGCTGACCTTTTGCATCACAACCTGGTACTCCAGCTGCAGTGCTGCCGACAAAAAAGCCTTGCAGGGGGTGGTTAGGGGAGCAGAGAATGTTATTGGGGTATCCCTACCTTCTGTCCAAGACCTCTTTCAACGTCGATGCCTCCAGAAGACACGGTACATCATTAAAAACCCCTCACACCCTCTCCATGAACTGTTTGTTCTTCTGCCATCAGGTAAACGTTACAGGAGCATCAAAACTAAAACCACAAGGCTACTAAACAGCTTCCTCCCACAGGCAGTCAGACTGCTAAATAGCTGCTCTACCTGACTCTGCTTTGGACACTTTTAACTTGGACCGGACACTTATAACTTGATTTAAAGTGACATGTGGCTGTTGTGTTTTATTACTTATTGTTGTGTTTATTATTTAGTGTTGCGTTTGTTATGTTATGATTGCACTGCTCCCGGGAAACGCTGTCTCATTCTACCCTGCAGAGCTGATGTACAGTTGGAACGACAATAAAGTTTTTGAATCTTGAATATCCTATTGCAGTCCTGACTGCACCTCCCGTTACAACAACATTTCACTATATTTAAAGCATTGTTTGCCTCATTAACAGAGGATGTTAATGTTGATCTGGTGTGGAACTATGGAGAGCAGGACACTGTGCATTTTGGCCAATCTGCACATTGGGGAGTCACAGGTGTCCACTGCTCTTACATCAAAACAGGAGCAGAATACGCGGGAAATACTCAAGTCGGGCAGCGCCTGGGGGAGAATCACAGTGAAGTTGCGGATCGATAACCCATCGGAATGACAGGAATGAAAATGGGTAGTTTTCAATCGCAGTGATGGAGGATTGGTGTAAAGATGGAATCTCTGTTAATGGAAGAAGCCACAAGCGTCTGTCTCAGTGATGTACATCGTGTCTGTGGGAGAGGGTGGTGAAGTCTTGGCAACTGCTACTCATCAGTCTTGCTGTAGGGGTGTGGGGCTCTGTCTAATAGGCCTCTGTCTGTCAGAGTCGACCATGGATGTCCTGCCCCTGCAAGCCGGGACACTCCGATATGGAGAGGAAGCTTCTGCCGATGTAGCAAGCTCCCTCTCTCCATGCATCTGATGTACACAAAGGAACGGCAGAGACTGTCACAGCTTGGCACCAGAGGTGTCGCAGGAGATGCCAGTCTGCATTGAACACCATTTAACACTGACTCAGGAACTCCAGCTCCAGGCTTTTCCCACTGGGTTTACTCCCAAACTCTTCCCCATGAGGGGATACAGTTACAAGGCAGTGGAGTTTTGAGATCAGAGTTTTCTTGCTCCTGGGTGAGCTGCCAATCACAGCCAACAAGTCCCATCTGCCCAAAGCGACTGGTTGTAAGGCACCAGTAACCCACCTCTGCCCCTTCTCCTGTCAGAAGAAACGCTTCCACCGGGATTAGTGGCTAAACCGCACGTGAAGGCCAAGAGCTGGACAGAGGCTACTCGCCACTGGGAGCATTTAATAGGTCGCGGCAGCTCATCCGCACTGTCACCCACCCTCCCCCCCGGTTATAACAATCTTAAGCAACCAAGGGGCGCTCTATTATTGACAATGAATCGGTAAATTGGTTTATTATTGTGACATGCACCACTGTAAAATGGAAAACGTTTCTGCATGCGACCCAAATAGATCATTACATCACATCAGTGCAATGAGGTTGTACAAGGAAAAATGGAACAGAATAGTTCAGGGAAACAGTGTTTCAGTTGCCGAGAAAATGCAGTGCAGGCAGACGATAAGGTAGAAGGCCAAAGGATCATTGGGAGGTCAGCGTTGAGTTTTTTTGGGACTATGTTCCTAAACTGTAGAATTCAACACCTTAAACTACAGTACTGTGCAGAAGTCTGAGGTGTATATTAGGACTGACACATTTTGTCTTTTATTTTCTAGTTTGCACTTTATCCCATTGTGATGTGGTTTGAACGGCATCGTCTGGATGAAAGGTGCTTTATAAATAAGTCATTATTATTATTATTATCTTAGCCTAAACTGGTAAAACTTGAGGTACAGGCATAGCCAAGCACACTCATGTCTCAATTGATAGGAGATTTCAGACTATTCTCGTGGTGTAGTGTTATGGGTTTTCGAAGATTTACACAAGTATCGCCGTGTGGGCCTAATTTATTAATACTATTCTGCAAAGCCTTTAGGACGATACCAGTTATTGATATTACGATTGGGATAAATAATACCCTGTTTGTGTTCCATAGTCTTTCATTTTGCCCTCTCAATTCAACATATTTCTGGTATTGTTTTTTACTAGTTCATTTCTGTAAGTTATGTGTGTTTGGAATGGCTATATATATTAAAAAAGTTGCTTTTGCTTGTTTATCCTGTAAAATTACATCCGAACGCAGATCATGTATTATCCTATCTGAAATAATGATCGTACGCAGTATGATATGAAGGACTCTAACTCTAAAAGTGGAAGAGGCTTGTACGTTTAGTAAATTATGGTGTTTTTCATCAGTTGTAGTTTAAGCAATGTTTTTGTGAATGTTGTCCGCCATTTTATTGTGCTTGTGCAAGTAATGAGATTCAGTTGAACTACTGCAGGATCCTGTAAATTCGGATTGGTTGTAGTTTCTCTTATAATTTTCAGCATATATCGTCTTGGACCTATTAGTCATTTATTCTGTATTATTGATAACTACATGTGTCAACAACCTTGTCCTGTATTGCTACAATGATCCCTTCTGTTTCTGGGAATCGGTATCCAACTCTGAGCCGGGGGCTCGACGCTTCCTTGTCGACATCTAATCGGCTCAGATCGTGTGGATGTCCTCCGTGGGGAGTCAGACTCTTCCATTGGTTAACGTTTTCTACTATTATGATAGTTTCTTCATTTTTATGGGTTATGCTTTCATTTACGTTCAGTGATGTGTACCCCTTATCAGATTTGCATATGCGTGTATGGAGTGCTGAATCCTGCTTGCGTTATGACAGTGTGTCAATAGAGCTAATTGTGAATTTCAGAAAAGGCGAGATGAGGGAACACGACACACCAGTCCTCACAGAGGGATCTGATGTGGAAAGAGTGAGCAATTTCAAATTCCTGGCTGTCAATATCTCCAAGTATCTAACCTGGACCCAATATATCGATGCAACTACAGAGAAGGCACAACAGTGGCTATATTTCATCAGGAGTTTCCAGCATCACTCGAATATTTCTACAGATGTAACTTGCAGAGCATTGTAACTGGCTGCATCACCATCTGGTTCACGAGGAACGGAGTAAGGCTCACACTCATGTTACGTATTCGGGCAACAATAATTATAGATGAGTTAGACGAAGGGTTTTATAACGAATAACATGTTTATTAAACACTTATAATAAACCCCCTTCAAAAGTAAACAAACCCAAACAATGACCCAGGCTCAGATGCTGACAGCTGGTCAGACAGTTCTTAATAGCTTTGCAGTCTCAAACAGTCTTTAAAGTAGTATTGAAAAAAAACTCAGTTCGTTAAAACGATATGTCGAAAGAAAACAGACTTTAAAACGATATGCCGACAGTTCAAAAGCTCACGGTACTTTTAAAAGGAGAGACTTTTTAAAGCGATGTAAATTCTCTTCCACGTCGATGTCCTTCGATTCCCAGCGTCGAACTCCCACGTCGAATTTTATTAAATATAACAACTTAAAGTGACTGACCTTCCTTCCACAATATTCTCAATCTCCCGCTTTTTCCAGCGGAGACTATCATGAGAATAGTAAACGAAATCCTTCCGAATGAGGATCACACAAAGTCGAAGTCAATCCATCGAAAATCGATTCTTCTCGATGTCCATCTTCCAAACTTCACTCTCCATCAGCAAAGAAACCGTTGGTTCTGACCTTTTAAACTTTAGGCATTAACAAAACTTCATTTTTAACTAAACTGCGTCATCACATTAAATCACACAGTGATATGAAGTCATCTTGGCAAATCCAGCCACGAACTGCCCCACCTGACAGGGTGGGTCTTCCTTTTATACCCTGTAGAAAAAACCTGTCACATGACCTCTACTGGCGGGAAAATGACATCACTCCACCATTACCTCATGTCCAGTATAACTTCAACCCCAGTCACGTGACAAGGGTACCACTGTCACGTGTCACGGGTACGTAACACCTCCCTCCAAAAAAAAAACATTTTTGGTCTATCAAGAACAAAAATTTTTAACAATTACTTACAAAAAAAACAAATGTATAAATTATATAACATACACAATATACAATACAGTAGGAGTGTTACAATAAAAAAACCACTCCAAAAAAAAAACATTGTACATTCAATATCGAGATAGACAATCAGCAACCACATTATCTCTACCTTTAATATGAGTTATCACAATATTGTACTCTTGTAACATCAAACTCCAATTTAACAATCTTCTGTTTTTGTTTTTCATCTTACTCAGAAAAACTAACGGATTATGATCAGTGTAAACAATAAGTGGTTTTTGAGTTGTACCAACATATACCTCAAAATATTCCAAAGCTAAAACAAGAGATAACAATTCTTTCTCTATTGTTGAATAGTTTCTTTGATGCTTATTAAATTTCTTAGAAAAGTAAGCTACTGGATGATCAACCTCATCACCCTCATTCCTCTGCATCAATACTGCTCCTGCAGCTTCATCACTAGCATCTACAGCTAATGAAAAAGGTTTTTCAAAGTCAGGTGCCTTAAGCACAGGTTGTTCACATATCATTGTTTTCAATTTTTCAAATGCTTTCTGACAAAACACTGTCCACACAAACTTCACATTCTTCTGCAGAAGGTTAGTTAATGGAAGGGCAACATTAGCAAAATTCTTACAAAATTTTCGATAATATCCTACCATTCCCAAAAACCTTCTGAGAGTTTTTTTCCCCGTTGGAGTGGGAATTTCCAAAATTGCCTGAACTTTTGCCTGAACAGGAGCTACCTTACCTTGACCTACAACATAACCAAGGTAAGTCACAGTAGCATGTCCAAATTCACTCTTGGCTAAATTAACAGTCAAGTTAGCTTTTGAAAGCTTTTCAAACAATTTCTCCACCGCAATTATGTGTGCTTCCCAAGTATCATTTCCTGTCACTAAATCATCAATATAAGCATCAGTATCTTTCAATCCCTGAATCACAGAATTAATCATCCTCTGAAAAGTACCTGGGGCATTCTTCATCCCAAATGGAAGAACATTATACTCATATAACCCAGATGGAGTTACAAATGCAGAAATCTCTCTACCTCTGTCCGTTAATGGAACACACCAATACCCTTTCAATAAATCAATCTTTGTAAGGAACTTTGCTTTTCCAACCTTATCTACACAATCATCTACTCTAGGAATTGGATATGCATCTGTTTTCGTTACAGCATTCACCTTCCTATAGTCCGTACAAAACCTAATACTACCATCAGGTTTTGGCACCATTACACATGGCGAACTCCAATTCGAGTTAGAATGTCTAATAATATCATTCTCTAACATGTATTCAATTTCTTTCTCAGCAAGTTCACATTTTTCCATGTTCATCCTATATGGATGTTGTTTAATAGGTTTGGCATCTCCAACATCTACATCATGTGAAGCTATAGTAGTCCTTCTCGGAACATCTGGAAACAAATCCTTATACTTAAAAATCAATTCCTTCATCTGTTGTTTCTGCTCTAGCTGTAAATGTGCTAATTTCTCATCCATATTTTCCAAAATAGTCGAATTAGGTAACCTAACAGAAACAATGTTAGATTTAGAATGAAAGTCAGATGAATCATCTATCATGTTCCCAGTTAAATCCAACTCATTCTCACTAACCACAACAGTCACAGTATCAGATTGTTTCTCAAAATATGGTTTAATCATATTTATGTGGCAAAGTTGTGTTGACCTTCTACGATCTGGAGTTTTTATTACATAATCCACATCATTAACTCTAGACACAATTTCATAAGGTCCATGAAATCTAGCTTGTAAAGGATTTGTCTGCACTGGGAAAAGAACCAACACCTTATCTCCAGGCTTAAACATCCTCATCCTAGCTTCCTTATCATACCAAGTCTTCATTTTCTCCTGAGCCAACTTCAAATTTTCCTTGGCTAAGCAACAAGCTTTATGTAACCTGTCCTTAAATTTCAAAACATAGTCCAACAAATTAGTATGCACTTCCTTACTAATCCACTGTTCCTTCAATAAAGCTAAAGGTCCTCTAACTCTATGCCCAAACACAAGTTCAAATGGACGAAAACCTAAAGATTCCTGTACCGATTCCCTTACTGCAAATAAAAGTAAAGTTTATACTCTCATCCCAGTCACCTTCATTCTCCACACAATATGTCCTAATCATATTCTTGAGAGTAGAATGAAACCTCTCCAAGGCACCTTGCGATTCTGGATGGTATGCAGACGAAGTAATTTGCTTAGCTCCCAATTTATAAACTATCTGTTGAAACAATCCAGACATAAAATTACTACCTTGATCAGTTTGTATTTCCTTAGGCAATCCAAAATAAGTAAAGAATTTTATAAGAGCCTTCGTCACAGTTTTAGCTTTTATATTCCTAAGTGGTACTGCCTCTGGAAACCTAGACGAAGTACACATGATAGTCAACAAATACTGATAACCAGTTTTTGTCTTTGGTAATGGACCAACACAATCTACAATAACTTTAGAAAACGGTTCACCAAATGCTGGAATAGGTTGTAATGGAGCTACTGGTGTAACCTGATTTGGTTTACCCACAATTTGACAAGTATGGCACGTCTTACAAAACATCGCCACATCTTTTCTTAAACCAGGCCAGTAAAAATGTTTTAAAATCTTGTCCACAGTTTTCCTTACCCCTTGATGTCCACCTAAAGGCACACTATGAGCTAAAGTCAAAATCTCATTCCGATAAACTTTAGGAACAACTACCTGGTAAACAACATTCCATTCCTCACTTGCAGGAATTGTAGGCGACCTCCACTTCCTCATCAACACTCCTTTTTCCAAGTAATATCCTACTGACACCTTCTCAATTTCACTACCTAGTAAAGCTTGTTCCCTTAATTTTATAATCTCAGGATCTCTATTCTGCTCTGCTATCATCTCCTTCCGAGACAGAGATAAATCTTCATAGTCAGACTTACTCCCAGAATCTTGTTCAAACAACGAAGGTAAGAAAGTCTCTGACACATCCTCAAAACTCAAATCCTGAGTTGAACAGTCATGAGTAACAACCTCATTCTGCACATCAATTTTTTTAGCCATCGCTCTAGTCACAACACAAGAAGAATCTGTGTTAGAATTCACCTCAGGTACCTCTGACTCCATTGTCAAATGCACTTCAGGAAAAACTTGTCCACCTGCCAAGTCATTACCTAACAATAAAGAAATACCCTTCACAGGTAAGCTATGCTGTAATCCTACCTTAACAAATCCTGTAACTAACCCTGACTTTAAATTTACTTCATGTAAACGTACAGGCATAAAATCACTTCCAACACCTCTTATGTAATTTACCTCACCAGTATCACTCTCTTCATTAAACTTCAACACACTATCTAACATCAGTGATTGAGAAGCTCCAGTATCCCTAAGAATCTTTATTGGCACCAGAGTAGATCCTTCTTTCAAGGATACAAACCCTTCAGTTATAAAATGATCATATCCCTTTCTAACTTTGTCAGACTCTAACAAATCCTCATTTGTGTTTACCAAACCCTGTAACTTTACAGGTGCTTCAGTATGTTGCACACAAGCATCTGGAACTGCTTCCTTCTCTTTCTTTTTCAATTTGAAACAGTTAGCTATTACATGGCCAGGCTTCTTACAATAGTTACAAATAAGACCAAACTGTCTTTCCTTCACAGGTTTTCCTTCCTCCTTACCTCTCTCATTAACCTCTGATTTAATTTCTAATTTACCTGGAGTCTCCATATTATTTTTCCTCTTGAAAATTCTACCCTGAGGAAATTTATTCTTATGGATTAAAACATACTCATCAGCTAATCTAGCACAGTCCTGCAATTTATCAGTATCCCTCTCATTTAAGTAGGTCCTTACTTCAACAGGAATGCTTCTTTTAAATTCCTCCATTAAAATCAGCTCTCTCAATGTCTCATAGTCCCCATTTACATTTTTAGAAGAAACCCATCTCTCAAAACACATAGCTTTATCATAGGCAAATTCCACATAAGTCTTTTCCACAGACTTTTTCAAACTCCTGAATCTTTCCCTGTACGCTTCTGGGACCAATTCATACGTTTTGAGAATATTTTCTTTCACAATATCATAATCTAATGCTTGCGCAGCAGTTAAAGCTGTGTAAACGTGTCGTGCCTTGCCTTTGATTACACTCTGTAATAACACTGACCATTTATCTTTCGGCCTCTCTGACATCCGAGCAATAGTTTCAAAATGTTGAAAATATCTCTCCACTTCTGTTTCACTAAATGGAGGGACCAATTTAATTTCTTGGCTAGCAACAAACGGTTTTCTAGAATCAGAAGACTGATTCTCAGACCTTAAATTCACCATTGCATATTCAAATTCTCTTTTCTTCTGCTCAGATTCCAATTTACACCTCTCTAACTCTGCTTTACTTTGTTCCAACCTCATTTGTTCAATTTGCAACTGCATCTCCAGATTACTTATTGGAAACGATTCTAAAATCGATTCTTCAAAATGACCCGAAGCCACAAAATGTGATGCGATCTTTCTCTGTATTACAGCTTTTGATGTAGTTGGCAAAATCCCTTTAAGATGCAACCGATTAGCAAGTTCAGAGACTTCAGTTTTTTTCGCCTTCGCTAACAAGTCCGCGTCTGTCGAATCCAGAAACTCATCAATATTCATCGTTGCCGAATACCACTCACAAGCCAATCAAACAAAAAAAAATCGAGCAAACCCCGTTACCAAAACACCGACTCAAAATTCAAAAAACTTATTAAACTCAAATAATTCAATCCCGGACGAGCCCCCATATTTATGTTACGTATTCGGGCAACAATAATTATAGATGAGTTAGATGAAGGGTTTTATAACGAATAACATGTTTATTAAACACTGATAATAAACCCCCTTCAAAAGTAAACAAACCCAAACAATGATCCGAGCTCAGATGCTGACAGCTGGTCAGACAGTTCTTAATAGCTTTGCAGTCTCAAACAGTCTTTAAAGTAGTATTGAAAAAAAACTCAGTTCGTTAAAACGATATGTCGAAAGAAAACAGACTTTAAAACGATATGCCGACAGTTCAAAAGCTCACGGTACTTTTAAAAGGAGAGACTTTTTAAAGCGATGTAAATTCTCTTCCACGTCGATGTCCTTCGATTCCCAGCGTCGAACTCCCACGTCGAATTTTATTAAATATAACAACTTAAAGTGACTGACCTTCCTTCCACAATATTCTCAATCTCCCGCTTTTTCCAGCGGAGACTATCATGAGAATAGTAAACGAAATCCTTCCGAATGAGGATCACACAAAGTCGAAGTCAATCCATCGAAAATCGATTCTTCTCGATGTCCATCTTCCAAACTTCACTCTCCATCAGCAAAGAAACTGTTGGTTCTGACCTTTTAAACTTTAGGCATTAACAAAACTTCATTTTTAACTAAACTGCGTCATCACATTAAATCACACAGTGATATGAAGTCATCTTGGCAAATCCAGCCACGAACTGCCCCACCTGACAGGGTGGGTCTTCCTTTTATACCCTGTAGAAAAAACCTGTCACATGACCTCTACTGGCGGGAAAATGACATCACTCCACCATTACCTCATGTCCAGTATAACTTCAACCCCAGTCACGTGACAAGGGTACCACTGTCACGTGTCACGGGTACGTAACACTCAACGATTCAGGAGCAACTTCTCCTCTGATATCCAGTTTCTGAATGGACATTGAACCCATCGATAGTGACTCACTAATCTCTTTTTTATTTCTATTTCTGCACTACTTATTTAGTTTAATATTTCATATAATCACACAGACATGCACAGCTATATATGTTCAACTTCCAGGCCCTGAAGCCACTTCGCTGCTCAGCCAGATCCACCGTCTGACAGGCCACATGTCTCGCATGGATAACTCCAGGTTACCGAAAGCAGTACTCTACGGAGAACTCTCTCAGGGCAAGAGAGATCGTGGTGCCCCGCGCAGGAGGTACAAGGACCAAATTGAGCAGAGGCTCTCTCAGGTAAATATGGAGGTCAACGGGCGGCAGCCGCTGATCCACGGAAAAGCCAGGAATTCTGAGGAACCCAGAAGAGCGACTGCTGAAAAGAAGAGGGGATGCAAGAAGGATCCAACTACCCAAGCGCCTGCATCCCAGCTGTCCCTCTGTCCCAACTGCTCCCGAGTCCACAGATCCAGAATTGGCCCCTACCGTCACCAACAATCGTGTCGTCATCTAGTACCACCCCCCCCTCACAGACACAGACACACACACACACACACACACCCTATTTGGGAAGAGAACAGGATTTAGGGTATGTTTCATGATCATTAATGCTTGGTGGAACCACGGAATGTCCATGCCCTCAAAACCTTTTGTTCCCCAGATCTGGAGTACCTGGTGCTGCTGTGTAAACCTTTCCGGCTGCCAAGGGAGTTCCCAGTTGTTATTATCACAGCTGTGTAATAACAACATCCCCCAGTTGTGTGTTATTGTCACAGAGGGGAGATGACTTCCTTCAGAAATCGGTCAGCACTTTCCAAACCACAAAATTTGTATCAACAGTTCTGTGTGAACAGCACTTGCCGTGTGACCGACTGCTTACATTGCCGGTGATAAGCAGGAGCTCAAGAAATTCAGCTCCGATCTGTGCAAAGTCATCCAGGCAGCGAAACGACAATACAGAGATCGTATTCACGCACAGCTCTCCACCAACAACACACACAGCTTATGGCAAGCTCTGCACCCCAATGCAGACTTCAGAGCTAAGTGCAGTGGTGCTGCCAACATCGCTGCCTGTCTCCCAGAGGATCTAAGTCTCTTTCCGCTCGGTTCGATATCGCCAACACTGAGACCCCGAGGAGAGCCGACAAAGCGACCTGCACATTGGTCATCTCTGAGGCTGAAGTTCGCAGGTGTTTCCAACGAGTGGACAGTTGCAAGCCTGCGGGACCGGACGGCGTCCCAGGGCGGGTACTCAGGATGCGCGCGGCACAACTGGCAGGTGTATTTACGGATATTTTTAATCTCACCCTCTCCTAGTGTAGAGATCCCTCCTGCTTCAAATCATCCACCATTGTTCCTGTACCTAAAACAACTAAGGCAACATGCCTGAACGTCTGGCGTCCTGTCGCACTCACCTCAATAATAAGCAAATGCTTTGAGAGACTGGTCAAGGACTACATCTGCAGCTTGTTACCACCCACACTGGACCCCCTACAATTCACCTACCGACACAACCGATCAACAGATGACACAATAGCCACTGCTCTGCACACCTCCTTAAACATCTGGAGAAGAGGGATGCTTATGTGAGAATGATGTTATTAGACTACAGTTCAGCATTCAATACCATCATTCCCTCCAGGCTCGACAAGAAGCTCAGAGACCTCGGCTTCACCCTGCCTTGTGCAGCTGGGTCCTGGATTTCCTGTCAGATCACCAGCACGTGGTAAGAGTGGGCTCCCTCACCTCTGCCCCCCTGACCCTTAACACAGGAGCCCCTCAGGGCTGTGTCCTCAGAGGTCAGCGGGAGACGCTCATGGAGTGAGTACTGTTTCAGATCCGCTCCATAATCTTTACTTATTTTAACCTTTGATCACCCTTATTCAACTTATTGTTACCTACACCAAAAGACTTTTGCTACTTTCTCGGGCTTATTGTTAAGATTTTATCGTGAATTTTGGAAGATATGCAAACAGAAATGGCTCTTAGATCCAAAGGACGAGAACCGGGGCGAAACCCGAACAGTAATGGAAAGAAGCCAGCTCAACCGCAACGCACTGAGTTAACTTATGAACTGCTTATGGAGCTTTTGGATAAAAAATTTGAGGAACAACGTCAGGCTTTTCAACGAGACATAAAGGTTTTTCAACATTATATGGTTAAGACGGATTCAGTAATTAACCAGCAGCAAGCGCTTATCACATTGCTGCAAGAGGAAGCGCGGAAACGAGATTTGACAATTGAAAAATTGCAACAGGATTTAATTTCGACTATTAAATTGGTGGAGACACTTAAAGCCAAGAGTGTCGATTTGGAGAATCGGTCCAGAAGACAGAACCTACGCATACTTGGTCTCCCAGACGGCATAGAACAAGGCGATCCTTCGAAATACTTTGCTCAATTTCTAAAAGATGCGTTTCCGTCGGTTTTTCCAGTAAACCCTCCGCTACTTGACCGAGCACATAGAATTTGGAGTCGATCACCGACAGTTTCAGATAAGCCCCCGGTGGTAATCGTCCGATTTCATTACGTACACGATAAAGAACAACTCATTCGTGAAGCTCGAAGGGCTGGGATGATTAAATTTCGTGATTATTGTTTTCGTTTGGTCCAGGATTTCAGCCCAGAAGTCATGAGAAAAAGGCTGCTTTTTAAACCTCTGATGTCTGAATGTTATGAGAAAAATCTAAAACCTGCGCTCTTATACCCGGCGAAGCTCAGGATCTCCCCCCCCGAATGCTCCGCGTAAAGTATTTTTGTCTACCTTTGAAGCGAAAAAGTATTTGGAAGAGAACTTCCCTACTGATACAGTTACTACTCTCCAGTAAATGAGTGATTCTGATCGTGAAAGATGGTTTTTGATTTTTTAAACCAGGGTTAGTCTCTGGTTATTGGTGTAGGTTTATCCTATACTTCATATTTAAGTTAAAGTGTGTTTTCGTTATATTAATCGCTCTGTCTTATACACTTTAACTACTATACTATATTTTTTGTCTATTATTTTTGTTCCCTTGAAGGTATATTTTTAACCTTTCGAAGTGAATTTTTTGTTTAATATCAAGATAATGGTTTTTTGTAAAGTATTGGTTTAGTTTAAGATGGCGTTATTGTTTCTTTTTTCGTCTTCTTCCTATAATGCATCGCTTATCATAGTTTAAATACTTCTTGATTTGTTTGGGTTATAACCCGATTTATAAACTTTTAATGATTTTATTCCCTTTTTCTTTACAACTCAGCATATTAAGAAGCGCAGTTTTTAGTACTGCGATCATAATTCTTAAAGTTCGGGTGGTTTTTTATATATATCCGTTAAACACGGAGTGGTCTGCCGCTGATATGGGGGTAGAGTTAGTTTCATTTTTTCTTTTTTCTAGCCATATTTTGGCTTTTTTTCTTTTTCATACGGGGGTGGGGGTTGGTCTGTTTTCTTTTTTTAATTTTTTTCTTATCAATTTGTTTTAGTTTTTTTACGTGGGCTGTTCATGAACTACAAATATGTCTACGATGTCGTCACTTCCGGGTCCGCTCTTTATTTTTGTCCCTCTTCCGGATGCATGAGTTTATAACATGGTTAACCCTTTATATACCAAAGGGATGACTTTAGAAACATGGTTCAAACCATTAACTTTGTGTCTTGGAATACTAATGGATTAAACCATCCGATTAAACGAAAGAAGATTTTCAAAGTATTCCAAAGACTTAATGCTCATATTATTTTTGTACAAGAAACTCATGTGAGGAAGGAGGACAAATATCGCTTTTTTAGGTCTTGGCGGGGTCAACAGTATCATTCGAATTCGAATGCCAAAGTTAAGGGAGTTTCAATTTTTATTGACTCCTCTATTACATTTGTTCAACACGATATCCTTTCGGATCCGAATGGTAGATTTTTGTTAATTACGGGTTTACTCGGTAATAAAAAGGGTGCTATGGTTAATGTTTATGCCCCGAATGTGGATTGTCCTGATTTCTTTAAGTCCTTATTTACTTCTTTACCTAATTTAAATGAATATAAGTTAATAATGGGTGGTGACTTTAATTGTTGTCTAATTCCTTTGATGGACAAATCTACACCTATTCAGACTCTACCCAATAAGTCGGCCACTTGTATTAACTCCTTTTTGACTGATAATGGAGTTTTTGATATTTGGAGATTTCGTCATCCTAATGACAAAGAGTTTTCTTTTTTCTCACATGTTTATCACTCCTATTCGAGAATTGATTATTTTTTTATTGACTCTTGTTTTATTCCATCGCTTTATATACTTTAAAAGCGTATATACGTGGACAGATTATCTCGTATTCTGCTGGTCTGAGAAAATGCATTAAGAAGGAAACTTTTTTACTGGTTGATAAAATTAAAGAGATTGACAAGAAATATTCGACTACTCCTAGCATGGAACTTTATAAACAAAGGGTTGAACTTCAAATGGAACATAGTTTATTACTTACATCTCCGATAGAAAATCAATTAATGAAAACCAAATCTGATTTCTATATACATAGTGATAAATCAGGAAAACTGTTAGCTAGTCAGCTGAAGAATGTTTCAGTTAAACGCCAGATTACTAAGGTTCGACAGCAGAATGGGGATTTGACAGTTAACCATGATGACATAAATAAGTCTTTTCAAGACTTTTATACCTCCCTGTATAAATCTGAATTCCCTCAGGATCATAATACCATGTGTGATTTTCTCGGGAAATTGAATTTTCCAAAACTATCATCTGATGATATTTCAGTAATAGATACTCCGTTTACGGATGCGGAAATTAAAGGGGTTATTTCCTCAATGAATTCTGGGAAAGCACCAGGTCCAGATGGGTATACAGTAGAATTTTTTAAATGTTTTTCTGATACTCTATCTCCTTGGCTATGCAAGGTGTTTGAAGAAGCAATTAGATTGGGGAAGTTGCCACAATCTTTTTATAGAGCTTCCATTTCTTTAATACTGAAGAAAGATAAAGACCCTACTGATTGTGCATCCTACAGACCAATATCTTTATTGAATGTGGATTCTAAGATTTTTTCCAAGTTGCTGGCTTCTAGGTTGGAGAAGGTATTACCCCAAATTATTTCGGAAGACCAAACCGGTTTTATTAAAAATCGCTATTCTTTTTTCAATGTTAGGAGATTATTGAATATTGTTTATACTCCTTCACATAATACTTCAGAATGTGTTATATCATTAGATGCGGAAAAAGCATTTGATAGAGTTGAATGGCCCTACTTATTTTATGTGTTGGAGAAGTTTAATTTTAGTCCGACCTTCATTTCTTGGATTAAACTGATATATCAAACTCCAGTAGCCTCGGTGTTTACTAATAATCAAAGATCTCCATTTTTTCGTTTATTTCGGGGCACTAGACAAGGTTGTCCTCTTAGTCCATTACTATTTAACATCGCTTTAGAACCTTTGGCAATTGCCATCAGAGAATCACAGGATATTTTGGGTATTAATCGTGGAACAGATATTCATAAGGTATCTTTATATGCAGACGATTTATTATTATTCATCTCTAATCCTGAGAAATCTATTCCAGCAGTCTTATCATTGTTGGCTCAATTTAGTGAGTTTTCTGGGTATAAGTTAAATCTTAATAAGAGTGAATTGTTTCCTTTGAATAGACAGGTCCCAAATTATGGTATTTTACCTTTTAAATTAGCTAATGATTCTTTTACTTATTTAGGGATTAAAATTACCAAAAACCATAAAGAATTATTTCGGTTTAATTTTTTACCCTTAATTGATCAGATTAAAGGTTTGTTTACTAAGTGGTCACCATTATCTTTATCTCTGATAGGTAGGATTAATGCTATTAAGATGGTTATTTTACCTAAATTTTTATATGTTTTTCAAGCGGTACCAATTTTTATTCCGAAATCCTTTTTTACTAATGTTGATTCAAAAATTTCTTCATATATATGGCAGAATAAAAATCCCAGGTTAGGTAAAATATACTTACAGAAGACAAAGAAGGATGGTGGGTTGGCATTACCCAATTTCAGATTTTATTATTGGGCAGTTAATATTAGATATTTGATATGTTGGTTGAAAGAATGGGATGGTCCTTTTGGCCCTCATTGGGTGAGTTTGGAAACCAAATCGGTTTCTGCTTATGCTCTGGGTTCTATCTTAGGGACATCTCTCCCTTTTGCTCTTTCTAAATTGCCGAAGCGAATTGACAACCTGATAGTTAAATATACCTTACGTATATGGTTTCAATTTCGGAAATTTTTCGGGTTGACTCAATTCATGTTAAATAGTCCTATTGTATCTAATTGTTTTTTCCATCCCTCAATTATAGATCATGCTTTTTTGGCTTGGAAAACTAAGGGATTATTAAGATTTTCCGACTTATTTTTGGACAACTGTTTTATGTCCTTTGAGCAACTAGCTAATAAATATAATTTGCCTAGATTTCATTTTTTTAGATACTTACAGGTTAGGCATTTTTTAAGTATGGTACTTCCTTCGTTCCCAAATTCTCTGTCTTCAGATACTTTGGAAAGTTTGTTTGAATTAAACCCTTTTCAAAAAGGGCTTATATCAAAACTTTATAATATAATTATGAAGATACGTTCAGTGCCCTTTGATAAGACCAAAAATGATATTATTCCTATTGAGAATTGGGATAGAATTCTTAAATTAGTTAATACATCATCTATATGTGCCAAACATTCATTATTACAATTTAAGGTTGTACATAGGGCCCATATGTCCAAGGATAAATTAGCTCATTTTTATTCTCATATAAACCCTATTTGTGACAGATGTCATTTAGAAATCGCTTCTTTAACTCATATGTTTTGGTCATGTCCACTTTTGAGAAAATATTGGAAAGATATTTTTGATATTATTTCGGCGGTATTGAACATTGATTTACAACCCCATCCTATTACCGCAATTTTTGGTTTACCGATGATGGACTTACTTCACTTATCTCCTTCCGCCTGTCGAATGATTGCTTTTCTCACTTTGATGGCTAGAAGATCTATTTTGTTGAATTGGAAGGAAATTAATCCTCCCACGGTATTTCATTGGCTTTCTCAAACTATGTTATGTCTAAATTTAGAAAAAATTAGAAGTGCTGTATTTGATACTTCTATTAAATTTGAAAAGATATGGAGACCATTTATTCAATATTTTCATATGATGTAATGGCCCTGTGCCGGGCTTATTGTTTTTTTTCAGCTTTAATCGTATGTATGTTGAGAGGATCGGAGTTGACGTCATTGATGTTTATGTATACTCGTGAGATACTATGAACAGCCCTTTTTTTTTCTCTTTTTAAAAGTTTTTTTTATTTTTTTTCTTCTTTGTTTTTTTTCTTTTTCTCGATACTAGATTAGTAGATTAGCTAACTTTCTTAGATAGATTTTTTTTTCTCTTTTTTATACTATATATTATGGAATATCTAAACTTACCTTGTTCATATATATACTATATGGTTTATGTTTTGGGAAACTTACTTATGCTCTATTCATTGTTTATGTATTTCTTTATGTATAATCGGAGTCTATATATTTGTAATCCCTTACCATTATTTGAATTGTATCTCATTCATAATATTCTAAATATTAATAAAAAGATTGAAAGAGAGGGCTGTGTCCTAAGCTCCCTCCTTTACTCTCTGTATGCGCATGACAGTGTCGCTACCCACAGCTCCAATCTGCTAATTAAATTTGCTGAGGATACTATATTTATTGGCCAAATGTCAAATAATAACGAGGCAGCCGACACAGAAGAAGTCACCACCCTGACACAGTGGTGACAAGAAAACAACTTCTCCCTCAATGTCGCAAAAACAAAGGAGCTGGATGCAATGTTGCAAAGACAAGAGGAATGGAGACGGGCTAACCCCTATTGACATCAATGGATGTGGGGTTGAGAGAGTGAACAGCTTTAAGTTCCTCGGCATTCACATCACTGAGGACCTCACGTGGTCTGTACACATCAATTGTGTGGTGAAAGAAGGCACAACAGCACCTCCTTCACCTCAGATAGAACCATAGAACCATAGAACATTACAGCACAGAAACAGGCCTTTTGGCCCTTCTTGGCTGTGCTGAACCATTTTTCTGCTTAGTCCCACTGACCTGCACCTGGACCATATCCCTCCATACACCTCTCATCCATATACCTGTCCAAGTTTTTCTTAAATGTCAAAAGTGAGCCCGCATTCACCACTTCATCTGGCAGCTCATTCCACACTCCCACCACTCTCTGCGTGAAGAAGCACCTTCCCCAATGTTCCCTTTAAACTTTTCCCCCTTCACCCTTAACCCATGACCACTGTTTTTTTTCTCAAGTCCCGGAACACCTTTGTAAACCTTCTCTGCACTCTTTCAACCTTATTAATATGCTTCCTGCAATTAGGTGATCAAAACTGCATACAATACTCCAAATTCGGTCTCACCAATGTCTTATACAACCTCACCATTACATTCCAACTCTTATACTCAGTACTTTGATTTATAAAGGCCAATGTACCAAAAGGTCTCTTTATGACCCTATCTACTTGTGACACCACTTTTAGGGAATTATGTATCTATACTCCCAGATCCCTCTGTTCTACTGCCCTCCCCAGTGTCCTAACATTTACTTTGTATGTTCTACCTTGGTTTGACCTTCCGAAGTGCAATACCTCACACTTGTCCGCATTAAACTCCATCTGCCATTTTTCAGCCCATTCCCCCAACTGGTCCAAATCCCTCTGCAAGCTTTGAAAACCTTCCTCACTGTCCACTACACCTCCAATCTTTGTTTCATCAGCAAATTTGCTGATCCAATTTGCCACATTCTCATCCAGATCATTGAGATAGATGACAAATAACAATGGACCCAGCACAGATCCCCGTGGCACACCACTAGTCACAGGCCTCCACTCAGAGTAGCAATCCTCCACTACCACTCTCTGGCTTCTTCCATTGAGCCAATGTCTAATCCAATTTACTATCTCTCCATGTATATCTAGCGACTGAATCTTCCTATCTAACCTCCCATGCAGGACCTTGTCAAAGGCCTTACTGAAGTCCATGTATACAACATCCACTGCCTTCCCTTCATCCACTTTCCTGATAACTTCCTCGATAAACTCTAATAGATTGGTTAAACATGATCTACCATGCACAAAGCCATACTGACTTTTTCTAATAAGTCCCTGTCTATCCAAATACCTGGAGATCCTATCTCTTAGTATTCCTTCCAATAATTTACCTACTACCGATGTCAAACATACCGGCCTATAATTTCACGGCTTACTTTTTGAGCCTTTCTTAAACAACGGAACTACATGAGCTATCCTCCAATCCTCTGGCACCCGATCCGTGGATATCGACATAATATTTATGCCAGGGCCACTGCAATTTCAACACTGGTCTCCTTCAAGGTCCGAGGGAATACCCTATCAGGTCCTGGGGATTTATCTACTCTGATTTACCTCAAGACAGCAAGCACCTCCTCCTCTTTAATCTGTATAAGTTCCATGACCTCCCTACTTGTTTGCCTTGTTTCCATAGACTCCATGCTAGTTTCCTTAGTAAATACAGATGCAAAATACCCATTTAATATCTCTCCCATTTCTTTTGATTCCATACATAACCGACCACTCTGATCTTCAAGAGGATCAATTTTATCCCCTTTTATCCTTTTGTTCTTAACATACCTGTAGAAGTTCTTAAAATTATCGTTCACCCTGACTGCCAAAGCAACCTCATGTCTTCTTTTAGCCCTCCTGATTTCTTTCTTAAGTATTTTCTTACTCTTTTTATACCCCTCAAGCATCTTATTTCCTCCCTGTTGCTATACATGTTATACATCTCTCTCTTCTTCTTTATCAGAGTTTCAATATCCCTCGATAGCCAAGGCTCCTTATTCTTATTCATTTTGCCTTTAACCCTGACAGGAACATACAAACTCTGCACTCTCAAAATTTCTCCTTTGAAGGTCTCCCACTTACCAATCACATCCTTGCCAGAGAACAACCTGTCCCAATCTACGATTTTTAGATCCCTTGTCATTTCTTCAAATTTGGCCCTTTTCAGGTTTAGAACGTCACCCCGAGGACCAGATCTATCTTTATCCATGATCAAGTTGAAACTAATGATGTTATGATCACTGGAACCAAAGTGTTCCCCTACACACACTTCCGTCACCTGCCCTAACTCATTTCCTAATAGGAGATCTAATATTGCATCCTCCCTAGTTGGTACATCTATATATTGATTTAGAAAACTTTCCTGAACACATTTTACAAACTCTAACCCATCTAGACGTTTAAAAGTATGGGAGTCCCTATCAATGTGTGGAGAATTAAAATCCTCTACAATCACAGATTTCTGTCTCCTGCAGTTGTCTGTTATCTCTTTGCAGATTTGCTCCTCCAATTCTCACTGACAATTGGGTAGTCCATAATACAACCCTGTTAATGTGGTCATACCTTCCTGTTTCTCAGCTCCACCCATATGGCCTCAGTAGACAAGCCACCTAATCTGTTCTGCCGAAGCACTGCTGTAATATTTACCCAGACTAGCAAAGCCACCACCCACCCTTCATCCCTCTGTCTCTATCACGTCTGAAACATTGGAACCCTGGAACATTGAGCTGCCAGTCCTGCCCCTCCTGTAGCCATGTTTCAGTAATGGCTATGATGTCGTAATTCCATGTGTCAATCCAGGCCCTCAGCTCGTCTGCCTTTCCCACAATACTCCACGCTTTGAAATATACACACCTCAGAAGATTATTACCACCACACACAACCTTGCTATTTGTGACTTTGCATGAACTACCAACATCATTTATTTTTACCCCCGTTCCACTATCTGCTCTGGCACTCTGGTTCCCATCTAGTTTAAACCCTCCCCAATAAAACTAGCAAACCTCCCTGCAAGTATATTGGTGCCCTTGTAGTTCAGGTGTAACCCGTCTCTCTTGTACAGGTCCCACCTGCCCCTGAAGAGGTCCCGATGATCTAGAAATCTGAAACCCTGCCCCCTACACCAGTTTCTCAGCCACGTGTTCATCTGCCAGAGCATCGCACTCCTACCCTCACTGGCACGTGGCACAGGCAGCAATCCGGAGATTACTACCCTCTGTGTCCTGTTTTTCAACTTCCTACCAAACTCTCTGTACTCACTCTTCAGGACATCCTGACTCTTTCTACCTATGTCATTGGTACCGATGTGTACCACGACATCTGGCTGATCACCCTCCCACCTCAGAATGCTGTGCAGGCGATCAGAGACATCCCTGCCCATGGCACCTGGGAGGCAACAAACCATCCGGGAGTCTCTGTCACAACCACAGTATCTCCTGTCTGTACCCCTGACTATGGAGTCCCCTATCACTACCGCTCTCCTCTTCCTCAGTGCCAGAGATCTGGCTGCCGCAGCTTGTCCCAGGTAAGCCATCCTCCCCCCCTCCCCTGCCCCCGCAACAGTATCCAAATTGGTATACCTATTTTGGAGGGGAATGGCCACAGAAGAACCCTGCATTAACTGCCCTTTCCCCTTCGCTCGCCTGACGGTAACCCAATTACCTGTGCCCTATTCCTTAGATGTAACTACCTCCTGGAAGCTACTATCTATAAACTGCTCAGTCTCCCGAATGATCCGGAGGTCATCCAGCTCCTGCTCCAGTTCCCTAATGCGGTCTGTTAGGAGCTGCAGCTGGATGCACTTCATGCAGGTATCATTGTCAGGGACACTGGATGTCTCCCTGACTTCCCACATCCTGCAAGAGGAGCATTCCGACATCCTGCCTGGCAAATTCTCTAGTCTGAACAAAAAAAAAGAAAAACAGAAAAACAGATGGTTGAGATAGCTGAGAACGGTTGGGATGGGCTCCTAAATGCTGACGATTTTCTATAGGGGCACAATTTTGTGCATCCTGACTGGCTGCATCACTGCCTGGTATGGGAACTGTACTTCTCTCAATCGCAGGACTCTGCAGAGAGTGGTGCAGACAGCCCAGTGGATCTGTAGATGTGAACTTCCTATTACTCAGGTCATTTCAGAGACAGGGGGTAAAAAGTGCCCGAAGGATCATTCTGGACCCAAGTGTCACCAAGCACAAACTGTTCCAGCTGCTACCATCCGAGAAATGGTACCGCAGCATAAAAGCCAGGACCAACAGGCTCCGTGACAGCTTCTTCCACCAGGCCATCAGACTGATTAATTCACGCTGATACGATTCTATTTCCACAATTGAATACATATATACAGACTCACTGCACACACTTTACTGTAATCGTGCTGGTGGCGCAGAAAAACAATTTTCACGACATGTGTCCATGATATTAACCCTGATCCTGAAAATTTTTATCTGGCTGATGTCTCATTTTTTTAGATCTGTTTTTCATCATCCTCATACTGTCCTCGTTCATATCAATCCAAGTGCGCTCCAGTGCACATGGGGTTTTCCAGAAATTGCTATTTAAGTTCTTATTTTTTTGCATATTTTCCAGATCTGTTTCAGACCAGGGTATTTTACCAAAATTATACATCAATATGGGCACAGTGAGTGTTTACTACCTTTGTTATATTTTTACTGTTCAGCTCTGTTTGGCAGATTTTCTTGATCCTTGATGTAAATTCAAAGTTTGTTCAGCCTAACAGTAAATGCAGATTTTCTTCAGCCTTGCAGTAAATTTTGTTGGAAGGTTTTCCTTTATCACACTATTATCTATTTTCTTTGCTTACTGATATCCTAAATATCCATTTCATATTCTGTTGCATTGCATCCTGATGCTCTGTTTGATATTCTACTGGTTCTATTGCATCTTTCTTTATGTTTAATCATGTTCTGTACTTTCCTAGTCTAAAGTTCATGCTTATATATTTGGAAATTAGTTCCAATATTTGAATTGTTTATTTCAGCTTTACTGATGCAAGAGCAAATAATTTCAAATCATCAATGTATAGCTGTGTCAAGGTATAATTCGTATATTTTTCTGATGAGATACCTGATTTTTATCTGTTTCAGTAAATTATGAGTGGGCTTAAAGCTAGACATAACCACAGTGGGCTTATTGAGTCGCTCTGGAAAATCGCTCCATTTATTTTGATAGTGGTCATTGTTCCTCTGTGGTTGTTAATAGGACGATTATTTTACGCGAATGTTTCATCAGTTGTAGAAATTTCAGAAGTATTGTATGAATTTTATATATATTTGGAACTTCTCTTAAGCACACGAGGAACAGAATCAGATTTTTCTTTTGATTGACAATATAACACTGAAAGTTTTCTGCTTTCCACAGCGTTTGAAATAGAATGACATCATCTGTTATCTATTGTTCAAACCCGAACGGTATTCTGTCTGCTCTCCTGTGAGTATATTGTGGTTATCTAAGTTGTTATCTGAGTTGTTATTAGTTACGAGATGTACGATGCTATAATTTGAGATATAAAATTGTATTATTATTGTTAAGAGCCAATAATAACATAGTAGGTGACCATTTAGTAGTCTTATAAATGCAGAATAAAGCTGTTGTTGAGGCTGGTGGTACATACCTTCAGCCTTTTATATGTTCTGCCCCATGGGAGTATGACAGAGAGGATGTATGAGGTGATTTGGGGTTCAGTAGCAAGGCTTTGGGTCGGGTTTGTGTCTTGCCAGCTTGTTTGAGTTCCTCCAGGAGGTGACAAAGGTGATGGATGAAGTTACACATGGATATTGTCTACTTGTATATTAGTAGAGTGTTTGACAAAGTCCCACATGGGAGGCTCATACAGAATATTAACATGCTTGAGAACTGTGGGGAAATGTCCTGGCTGCCGGGGACACAAACTGGGAGAAATTTCTTGGATGGCGGGTGGTGAATCTGTGAAATTATTGTCATAGACGGCTGAGGAAGTCACTTCATTGGATATATTTAAAATGCAGGTCGATATGTTCCTGATTAGGAAGAGCGTTGACGTTTCCTGGGATAATGGGGTAGAGAGGAATTGAAGAGCAAATTCAGTGAGCCAAATGGCTTAATTCTGCTACTAGGTCTTATGGTTTTAGGGAGCATCTGGAGTATTGTGTTCACTTCTGATTGTCCAGCTCTTGGAAGGATTGGAGAGGGTGCAGAACAGGTTCATCAGGATGTTGCCTGGGTTCGGTGACATGTGCTACAAGTAGAGGTTTGATAAACCTGGTTTGTTTATTCTGGAGTTAGAATAGAGATCTGACTGAGGTGTACAAGTTTGAGAGATGAGAGTTTGGGTCGACAGCCTATATTTTGTTTTTTTTTATATATATGACTGGTTTCTGGTACCAGAGGGCATTTGGTTAAGGTGAGATGGGGTAAATTTACAGCAATTGTGGGTAGTTTTTTAACAGAGTCCTGGGTGCCTGGAATTTAATGTCTGAGTCAACATGGCTTTGTGAAGGGAAGGTCGTGCCTCACGAGGCTAATTGAGTTTTTGAAGAGGTAACATAAAGCAATTGATGAAGGTACGGTAGTAGATGTGGTCTACATGGATTTTAGCAAGGCATTTGACAAGGTCCCTCACGAGAGACTCATCCAGAAAATCATGAGGCACGTGATAAGTGGAACCTTGGCTTTTTGGATAAATAATTGGCTTACAGGAAGAAAGCGGAGGGTAGTAGTGGAAGGAACGTATTCTGCCTGGAGGTCGGTGACTAGTGGAGTGCCGCAGGGATCTGTCCTGGGAGCCCTGCTGTTTGTGATTTTTATAAATGACCTGGATGTAGAGGTGGAAGAATGGGTGAGTAAATTTGTGGATGACATGAAGATTGGAGGAGTTGTGGATGGAGATGTAGGTTGTCGAAGGTTACAAGAGGATATAGACAGGGTGCAGATTTGGGCAGAAAAGTGGCAGATAGGGTTCAATCCGGATAAGTGTGAGGTGATGCATTTTGGAAGGACAAACAAGTAGGCTGAGTACAAGTTTAATCGTTGGTTACTTAAGAGTGTGGATGAACAAAGGGACCTTGGGGTTCAAATCCATACATCCCTTAAGGTCGCTGCACGGGTTGATAGGATAGTTAAGAACTCCTATGGGATGCTAGGCTTCATTAATAGGGAGAGTGAGTTCAAGAGTAGAGAGGCCAAGTTGCAAATCTACAAATCGCTGGTGAGACCGCACTTAGAGTATTGTGTTCAATTCCGGTCACCTCATTATAGGAAGGATGTGGAAGCTATGGAGAGGGTGCAGAGGAGATTTACCAGGATGTTGCCTGGTTTGGAGAACAAGTCATGTGAAGCAAAGTTAGCAGAGCTGGGACTTTTCTCTTTGGAGTGTAGAAGGATGAGAGGGCACTTGATAGAGGTCTAAAAAATTATGAGAGGCATAGATAGGGTAGATTACTAGAACCTGTTTCCCAGGGCACCAATAGAAAACACTAGAGGGCATATGTACAAAGTTAAGGGAGGGAAGTTTCGGGGAGACCTCAGGGGTAAGATTTTACAAAGGGTTGTGGGTGCCTGAAACAACTTGCCAGGGATGGTGGTGGAGGCTAAAACATTAAGGGTATTTAAGAACCTCTTGGACAGGCACTTGGATGAAAGAAAAATAGAGGGTCACAGGGTAGTGTGGGTTTAGTACTCTTTTTAAAGGAATACATGGGTCGGCACAACATCCGGGGCGGAAGAGCCTGTACTGTGCTGTAGTATTCTAGTGTCTCGAGTCTAGTGACTAGGGTCATGTCGGAGGGAACTATGTTATAGATGCTCCTAGTTATACATGAATGTGCAGGAAATGCAAGGAAATGGTCAATAATATAAGAAAGGATACCAAAGTATATATTTTTTTCTTTCCCAGATATATGAAGAGTGAAAAAAGGGAGAGGGTCGATATCGGACCACTAGAAACTGCTGCTGTAGTTGCAGTAACGGGTGAAAAGGAAATGTCAGACAAACTCTGTGCAAGTCACTGGCAGAATTCCAAAAGGTAAAGAACATCAGCAAACAGAATTGCGTGTAGTGCTATTACAAAGGAAAAGGGGCTTGGAAGATGAAAGGTCTGAAGATAGAAAAGTCACCTGGACTGGGTCAAACAGTGTATCAGGAGCCTGCCTGGGGTGTGTTGGGATTCCCAGAGCGTTAGGACCTGGAGTGAAGGCTTCATCAGAACCAACAGCTGGATTAATAGAAAAATATATTGTAGAATATTCATGTTGCAAAGAGAGATTCGTTGAATTGTTACTTGAATCCAGAGATCAGCGAATGATTAATGGCGAATTTTGATTCCCAGGCTTTGCCAAGTCACAGACTAACATTTGAGATGTGGATGGAACTGTGCATTTGATCACTCACCTTTCAGCTGAGTTGGTAATTCCGATAAACCTTGGCCGATGTTCATGTATTCCTGTGGATCAGGACCTGTTTAAATATTTTAAAAAATCCATGGAAACAGAGCTAAAATAATTAAAATAACTGAAATCTTTATCTCAATGTGCCTTTGTGTTCAGTGCGTGGTTTTAACATACCGAGCTCCTGTATTTCCCTCAGTATTCTGTCCAACTTCGGTAACTCAGTCCTCCACATCAGAAAGGATTCCCACATCGCCCTCCGGGCCCGGGAGCCTTTGCCATTCACCAAACTGAGGAAGAGTCTGGAACTCTCTGTCCGGTTTCCCTTCTCTGTCAGCTCAGTGACTTTCTACAAAAGGAAACAATGGACTTATTGTGGAGCAGACAGACAGACATGGAGAATGTGCAGGAAAGTATCTGTTCATGGCCCCAGTAGCTTCAGAACAGATGCAGTCACTGGTCTGCTACCTCATCCTCTCTGGGTTCAGTCATTAACAGAGAAACAGTAACTGAAGGAAATTCTAAATCAATAGTGTGTAAGAATAAGGATTTCCTGACACCCTGCAGTAGATGCAATGTGATTAATTTCCTTGATCTGTCAATGTGCAGCATTACATCAACAAGATGTGACAACAAGAACGGAAGAGAGGGGAGAGAGAGAGCAAAAACAAATGGATGGCGGGCATCACTGAATCGTGGCTGACAAAAGTTTATAGTTGGGTGCTTAAATTCAAGGATAAATATTGAATCGAAAGGATATGCAGGTAGGTGAAAGTGTTTTGTCGAAGCTGCTGTCATTAAAAATGAAAAGTCCTGAGAAAGAGGTGATGTCGGATTAGACGATGAGGATGTTATGAAACTGCGTAGGTAAAGTGACCCTGATGGAAATTATATACAGGCATGTTAACAGTAGCCAGGATGTGGGCTACAAATTACAACGGGGGAGAGGAGAGGCATGGAAAAAGGTCAATGCTAAAATTGTCACGGGGAGTTTCAATATCCAGGTAGCTTCGGAAAATCAGGTCGGTGCTGAATCCCAAGTGAGGGAATTTATAGAATGCCTATGAGATGGCTTTTGAGAGAAGCCTATGGTTGAGGCCACTATAGGAAAGGCGGATCTGGATTCTGTGTTGTGTATTGAACCAGATTTGATTAGGGAGCTTCAGCTAAATAAACCCTTAAGAGGCAGTGATCATAAAATAGCAGAACTCAGCCAGCAGGTTGAAAGGGAGAAAGTAAAGTTAGAGGTATCAGTGCTACAGTAGAATAAAGGAATTAACTGAGTATGAGAGAGGAGCTGGGCAAAAATAAATTCGAAAATGACACTTAACAGGGACAATGGCAGAGCAGGAATGGCTGAAGTTTCTCGGAGGACAAACAATCACAATGATTAAGAATTATTCTAAAGGGAGGATGATCAACCGTGGCTGACGAGGTAGTCAAAGCAGCACAAAAGCAAAGGAGACGGCACAGAAAATTACAAAATATAGTAGAAAGCTGGAGGACTGGGATGTTTTTACAAATCAACAGAAGGCAATTAAAAAGCCATAAATAGAGAAAATATGAAATATGATGGCAGGCTAGAGAATGATGTAAAATAGCTTACCAAAACGTCCGTCTGATATATGAAGATTGAAAGAGAGGAGAGTGGATATTGAACCACCGGAAAATGACAGTGGAGAGGTACTGTCAGGGGGCAAGGAAATGCTGGAAGGTATTAGTCGGCATTTTGCGTCAGTCCTCACTGTAAAAACACTAGAACGTGCCAGATATTGGAGAATGTCAGGTGGCAGAAGTGAGTGTATTTGCAATTATTGCGGAGAAGGCGCTTGGGAAGCTGAAAGTTCTGAAGATAGATGAGTCCAGATCAACTCACCCGATTGCTTCTGAAGGAGGAGGCTGAAGAGATTGTGGAGACATTAGTAATGATCGCTCAAGAATCACTGGATTTTGGAATGGTTCCGGAGGACTGATCATTTTAAACTATCAGCCAGTTAGTCTGATCAGCGTTTGGGAAGATGTCTGCGGTCGATAATTGAGGATAAGGTTTCGGGGTATTTGGACGCACATGATAAGAAAAAGGTCAACATCCATGGGAGGGAATCTTGCCTGACAGAACTGTTGGAATTTTTTTGAGAGAACAGCATGCTGGGTCGACAACGGAGAGTCAGTGCAAGTTGTTTACTTGGACTTCCCGAGGACCTTTGACCAGGTGTCCCACATAGACCGATGAAAAAATTGACACATTAGTGGCAATTGGAATGTAGTATAATTAGGTACGTGGCCATATACTTTAGCAGAAATAATGAAGACGTAGACTATTTTTGAATCTGGGAGAAAATTCAGAAATCGGAGTTGTAAAGAGTCTCTGGAGACCTGGTGCAGGATTCCGTGCAGGTTGAGTCTGTGTTCGGAAAGGCAAATACAATGCCAGCATTCACTTCGAGAGGATCAGAATATAAGAACAAGCACTGGCCAGACCGCACTTGCATATTTTGATCCCCTGATCAGAGAAAATATGTGATGGCATTGTGAAAAATCCAGAGAGGAATCAAAACGAACAGAACCTGTGATGTTAAACCAGATTTTGATGGGAATGGATCCTGGATGCACCTGTAATAGCTGGAGTGTGGGAGGATGAGGGGGAATCTAATTGTAACCTGTGGAATATCGAAAGACATTGAGAGGATGTGGAGATGTTGTTTTTACGTGGGGGAGTCTAGAACCAGACGGAACAGCCTCAGATTAGAGGGACGTCCATTTGGAACAGAAATGAGGATATTATTTAGCCGAGGAGTAGTGAATCTGTAGAATTCATTGGCACTGACAGCTGCGGAGACCAGGTCATTGAGTATATTTAAAACAGAGGTTGGTATCTTCTTGACTAGTCTGGTCAGCAAAGTTCACTGGGAGAAGGCAGGAGAATGGGGTTGAGAGGGACAGTAAATCACCCATGATGTAATGGCAGAGCAGAATCGATGGGCCTAATGGCCAATTGTGCTCTGATGCCTTATGGCCTTATGATGTATAAAGACAAAAGAAGATTAAGAAATGTCAGTGCGGCTATCTTATAATGGAGATGGTTACTGCCTGGCACTCATACCGTAAAATGGTAATGACTTCCTGAATGCAGGCATGGGCTTCCTGATTAACTGAGGAATTATGAATTAATCATTGAATAGTCTTCAAGCAACATACACCTATGATGGAATTAAGGTAACTGACTATGGATGGGCTTAGGACATCGCTCTGAGAAATAAGAGAGGCAGCGTTTAAGGGTAAGCACAACATTGTGGGCCGAAGGGCCTGTACTGTGCTGTACTGAAATAAATCAGCATAATTCCCTGATGGCCCACTGCACTGTAAAATAATCCCTCAGTTTCACTGCTACCAGGTCTGAGGAGTTACAGTTGTGAAAGAAATTTAACCAGTAAATCAGACGTCTCCAGATGATGAATTTATAGATCAGCATCAGATTTACAGATTAACTCTCGCCTTTGGATAATGCCTGTGTGATTCATTACAGACAGCGCCAATGAATCCCAATGAGAACAGAGTTACTCACGGGTGTAACACACTTGATTTTCTAATACCACTCATGGCTGAATAGGTCAGATCTAGGACAAGACAATCACTGTTTGTGAGCTCCAAGGAGAGTGACCTGAAATGGTGTGTCCCTGTCTCTCATTAGTCAGATATTCAGCAAGATAGCAGTTTTTTTTTGTTTGCCCCTTCCCTTTCAGGAAATCCTATTGATCTTCTTCCCTTTCAGGACAACCTGTTGATTTTTTGGGATCATGAGATATCAGATATCACCAGATTTATTTTATGTTTTGTGCTTTCTTCTGCCCTTTTAGATCAAACTATTGATGTTTGTGGTCATAAGATATCAGCTTTGTGCGTGATCTTTCACATCTATTCAATCTCAGAGTTTTTCGAGGAAGTTACCAGGAAAGTTGATGAAGGCAAGGTTGTGGATATTGTCTACATGGACTTCAGCACGGTATTTAACAAGGTCCCGTATAGGAGGTTGGTCTGGAAGATTCAGTTGCTTAGCATTCAAGATAAAGTAGTAAACTGGATTAGACACTAACTTTTTGGAAAGAATCCGGAGTGTCACTATAGACTGTTGCATTTCTGTTTGGCGCCTGTAGCTCGTGCAGTGTCACGGGAATCGGTGCTGTGCCTGTTGTTGTTTGTCATCTATATCAATGATCTGGATGAAATTACGGTTAAGAGCATCAGCAAATTTGCTGATGACTCCAACATTGGGAAGGAGCAGTTGACAAAGAGGTAGATTACAAGAGCTTGCAGTGAGGTCTGGACCAACCGGAGAATGGGTTTAAAAGGGGCCGATGCAATTTAATGCAGACAGGTGCAAGATGTTGCACTTTGGATGGACCAATCAGGGTAGATCTTACACAGCGACCGGTAGAACAAAGTGATCTGGGAATACAGGTACATAAGCCATTGAAAGTAGCAGCAAATGTTGATAGGCTCTGAAAGTAAGTTTCTTAGCGCATTATCCCTGGTAATTGAAAATATCGTGTACAATATGATGTTGTATAAGACGTTGGAGAGGCCTAATTTGGATATTATGTGCAGTTCTGCACACCTACCTGCAGGACAGATGGAAATGTTTGAAAGAGTACAGAAAAAAAAACATTACAAGGATGTTACCTGGACTGGAAGACCTAAGTTATAAGAAAAGAGTGAACTGATTAGGACTTTATTCATTGGAACATGAAAGACTGAGCGGAGATTTGATAGAAGTGTACACAATTACATTGGGATATAGGTAGGATAAATGCAAGCAGGCATTTTGTACTGAGGTAAAGAGGTACTACAACAAGAGGTTATCACCAAAGGGTGAAAGGTGAAAATTTCAAAGGGTACAAAAGTGAAACCGGTTTACTCAGAGGGTGGTGAGAGTGCAAAACTAGCTAGCAGGGCAAGTAGTGCAAGTGGTTAAGAGAATTCTGAATAGATGCTTGCGTAATGAGCGTATAGAGCGCCATGGCCCGGTGCAGGTCAATGGGAATAAGTAGATTCTGTAGTCTGGCATGGAATAGATGGGCCAAAATGCCTGTTTCTGCACTGTACTTTGCTGTGACTATGACAAGTCAGCCACACATTGTTTGGGAACTCACGGAACCAAGACAAGCTGTGATTAGCTGGTTTCCCTCCCTCAGGTACCGCAGTGAAGCCGGTTGGCCCAATTGACAGTTTAATGCTCATCCTGGATTAATGAGATGATGTGAAGCTACCCGATGGTTCAGCCAAGATTTGAAATTAGTTTCAGACCGAATGCCTTTTGGAAGTCCAGATATGCAGCCACTGCTCTTACTTCACACTGATAAATACAGCAGGTGATACAAGAAAAGGTGATGCTAAACCTGCAGTTCCCAGTGCTCCCCACCTTAACAACTGAAACCAGATCTGCGAGAGACAAGTCAGAGATCAAAGTCTCCATTCCCAAGTCGATCTCCTAAAACGTGCAGGAGATTAATGTTGATCACTATTCCCCCTGATACCAGCAGATCAGTGACAATACACGAACTGCACTCACCTCATTTTCTTCTCTACTGAAATGTCCCTCCTTTGTCAACATCCAACCCAGTCTCTCAACCTTTTCTTCAATTGCTTGTTTGAGTCTGTCCCCGTAGAACTTTGTCAGTTGGTACAGTCGATATTCCTCCCCCTGTGCCAGGAGGTCGGAGATTGTAAACTCTGGCTCTGTGAATATAAAAAGGAAAATGTAGGCTTGAACTCAGATATCCCTCGTCTCCACCGCTCTCACCCAACTCAACAAAAAACCGTGTCTTGAACCTGCCTACAGATACAAAATTGGATTAATTTTCCATCTCCAACACCATCACACTGAGCACGGAGTCACTCTACGGCTGTGTGCACAGACCACTGCTGTTCACTCTGCTGACCCACGACTGTGCTGCAACACACAGCAAGAACGACGAGTCAGCTTACAGAGAGGAGGTGCAGCTGCTAACGGACTGGTGCAGAGCCAGCAGCCTGTCTCTGAATCTGAACAAAACAAATTTCTTGGTGTTCATCTAGCGGAGAATCTCACCTGGTCCCTCAACACCAGCTCCATAGCAAAGAAAGCCCAGCAGCATCTCTACTTTCTGCGAAGGCTGAGGAAAGTTCATCTCCCACCCCCCATCCTCATCACATTCTAAGGTGGTTGTATTGAGAGCATCCTGAGCAGCTGCATCACTGCCTGGTTCGGAAATTGCACCATCTCAGATCGCAAGACCCTGCAGCGAATAGTGAGGTCAGCTGAGAAGACCATCGGGGTCTCTCTTCCCGCCATTACGGACATTTACACCACACGCTGCATCGGTAAAGCCAGCAGCATTATAAAGGATCCATGCACCCCTCATACAATCTCTTCTCCCTCCTGTCATCTGGGAAAATGCACCGAAGCATTCGGGATCTCACGGACAGACTATGTAACAGTTTCTTCCCCCAAGCTGTCAGACTCCGCAATACCCAGCGCCTGGCCTGACACCTTACTGCCCTACTGTCACGTATATTATTATTGTAATGTCTGCACTGTTTTGTGCACTTTATGCAGTCCTAGATTAGTGTGTAGTTTAGTGTAGTTGTTGTGTGTTTTTTTTTCTCTCTGTGTTGTGACCAGATTTGGAGTGGAAATGTGCTGGTTAATGTGAACCGTACACCCTGTCAGGTGATCATCCCGATAAGCCGGTGACTGGACACATTTACTCCCAGTAAAATAGCACGATAAGCACAGTAATACTAATCACAGCAGTTGAACGCACGGATGACCACGGGATCATAATGCACCGGTGTCCGGTGATACCGGGAAATATCACTGTGATTATCTTCCACAAGCTAAAATCTCCCTCGGTCACTAACTGTCCAGTAGTCTGTGTCACACAAAGACCAGCAACGGGATTACACATGGTCCAGTCTGCTGGATCACACATTCTTCAGTTGCTTTGTCACACGAGGGGCTGGAGACTGGACAAGGGGACTGGAGTTGCTTTCTCCAGTCCCCTTGGTCACAGACTGACCATTCCCTTGAGATGCACGTTGTCCGGTCCCCTGGGTCGCAGGCTGACCATTCCCTTGTGATCTATGCTGACCTCTCCCCTGGTTCCCATCTTCTCCCCTACCTGCTGATCATCATGTAACAACTATGCATGTCATTGGCAAAGTCTTGGTTATAGAGCTTTGTGTGTAGTTGCAGTTGCTAATCTATAGGATGGAGGTGATGAAGCTGGAAAGTGTGAAGTGAAGAATGAACACCACGGTACTGGGCTAGGGTGTTGTTTTTTGTGTTATATGGTTGAGCTGGGGCAGCTTGCCCTGGAGCACAGGAGCTTGAAGGGAAACCTTACACACACACATACAGTAATCAGAGGTGCAGATAGGGTAGATGGTCAGAGTCTTTTTTCCCGGGTGTGGGAGTCTGAGACTCGAGGGCAGAGATTTAAAAGGGACCAAAGGGGCATTTTTCACGTGGTGGCTGATGGGTATAAATTACATGCATCCAGAGGAGGCCGCAAACACAAATAAACTTACAAAATTGAGAGCATGTGGGCAGGAAAAAGGGGAGAAGAAGTTTACTAGGGAAATTTGGGAAAACTGCAGGAAAATGGGACATTTAGATCAGCATGAATTATATGGGCCGAAGGACCCGTTTCCAGGCTGGAGCATCGTTTTTATTCCAGCTGGAATCTCAGATTTGAGCACAATCACAATGTCTACAGGTGACAGAGACATTTGGTCATTGGTTATGCCGGGTTTCCCAGCCATTTAAATTAATGTGGAAGATCATATCAAGAGGGAAATATTTAGAAACTCAGGTTCACCATTTCTCCACAGCCCAGACATTCACTGGGGTGTTAAAACTCCGAAGCAGATCACAAATGTATCTACAATGAGCTGCCTCCTGATCCTCAGCCATTCCCAGCACCGGCAATGATCTCCGCTCCGCTACAGAAAACAGATTTCGGTGACACCCCTCCTTCTTTGCGTAGCAGGCAAGAAACACCAGGGGGGAGTTGGTAGCTTTCCTTCCAAAACCTGAAATGCTGTGTAATCATAGAATCTCGGAAATCCCGGAAATGCTCCTATCATCTGCTTCTGAATTTTATAAGTGAAAGTTGAAGATGTCTTACACCTCAGGGTCTGTCTGGAGGTGAAACGGACCCTGACCCTGAACATTCACATAAACGACAAGATCGCTGTCACATTCCTGTCTGTGTTTCACTCACGACCACCTGATTCAGGAGCCCCTGCTCCTTTCACTCAGCTGAAGCTTTGTATGATGAGCGGAGTGATTCGACCATTACTGGTGTCAGGTCCCTGCGCTGGAACTGTTGGGTTGATCAATTACTCAAGGCCGCTTTACCAGTGGGATAAATGACACTGCTGGATGAAACTTTTCTATGCACTGTTAACACCTCTGTCAGTTTTTTCATCGGAATTATTGTGTACAAACTCGACAAAAGTTTAATTCAAAGATCCCTGTGATCATACCTTTGTCCATTCTGATTCTGACTGGCGATTGTTGATTGTCGTCGTCTTGTTTACACTTTGGTCGCTCTGCAGGACAGCTCCACCTGCTGGTGAGGCTCTAAATTTCACAACAAGCAGACAGTGAGTCAGAGAGTACGACTACTTTGCAAATATGACAGTACTTCCATCCCCTGTAGCATTTGGCATGGGGACCAAACATTCCCTGTTAGTAACCACTTCCACACCATATCTGTCCACTGATACCTGGCGCATCTACTGACAGAGTCACAGAGCAATAAAATCCTAATTCAGAGTGTTCAACCCAACGAGACAATGCCAACCACAGTGCCCACTGAGATGGTCACAATTTCCTGTGATGGGGCCATCTCCCTTCTGGCCTCTTCACTCCATCTACACACTCCATCTACACACCCCAACTGCTTTTTGAATTATGCAACTGCACCTGCCTCATCCACTTCCTCTGGCTGTTTCCTCCACATGATCCCCAACATCTGCATGAATCCGCTGCTGATCAGATTGGCTTTGCAATCTCTTTACCAGCCCCTGTCCATTTAGATCCCCTAGATGCTACGATAATCTTCTCTGTGAACAGAACTACTAATGTTGTGCATTCTGCGAACTTACCAGTCAAGTAATCCTTGTGCAACCGCATCCAAAGACCATGGAGCGGCTGATAATACAGAATCTGAGGCCACAAACCAGGCACGCCCAGGATCCTCTTCAGTTTGCGTATAAGGAGAAGGTAGGAGTGGAGGATGCTATCATGTATTTGCTGCACAAATCACTCTCTCACCTAGAGGGGGCCAGTTGTGCTGTGAGGATTACATTCCTTGACTTCTCTAGTGCCTTTAACACCATCCAGCCCAAGATCTTAAGGCACAAACTAACGGAGATGGGAGTAGACTCTCACATGGTGAGTTGGATAGTGGACTACTTGACAGATAGACCTCAGTATGTGCGGTTGGGAGACTGTAGGTCTGACACGGTGGTCAGCAGCACAGGAGTGCCGCAGGGAACCGTACTCTCTCCGGTCCTGTTCACCCTGTACACATCAGACTTCCAATATAACTCGGAGTCCTGCCATGTGCAGAAGTTCGCTGATGACACGGTCATAGTGGGGTGTGTCAGGAATGGACAGGAGGAGGAGTATAGGAAACTGATACAGGACTTTGTGATATGGTGCAACTCAAACTACCTGCGTCTCAATATCACCAAGACCAAGGAGATGGTGGTGGACTTTAGGAGATCTAGGCCTCATATGGAGCCAGTGATCATTAATGGAGAATGTGTGGAGCAGGTTAAGACCTACAAGTATCTGGGAGTACAGTTAGACGAGAAGCTAGACTGGACTGCCAACACAGATGCCTTGTGCAAGAAGGCACAGAGTCGACTGTACTTCCTTAGAAGGTTGGCGTCATTCAATGTCTGTAGTGAGATGCTGAAGATGTTCTATAGGTCAGTTGTGGAGAGCGCCCTCTTCTTTGTGGTGGCGTGTTGGGGAGGAAGCATTAAGAAGAGGGACGCCTCACATCTTAATAAGCTGGTAAGGAAGGCGGGCTCTGTCGTGGGCAAAGTACTGGAGAGTTTAACATCGGTAGCTGAGTGAAGGGCGCTGAGTAGGCTACGGTCAATTATGGAAAACTCTGAACATCCTCTACATAGCACCATCCAGAGACAGAGAAGCAGTTTCAGCGACAGGTTACTATCGATGCAATGCTCCTCAGACAGGATGAAGAGGTCAATACTCCCCAATGCCATTAGGCTTTACAATTCAACCGCCAGGACTTAAGAACTTTTTAAAAGCTATTATTAATGCTTTTTGAGATAGTGATTTAGATGCACATCATATTTTTTTACTGAGTTAAGTATTGTATGTAATTAGTTTTGCTACAACAAGTGTGTGGGACATTGGAAAAAAGTTGAATTTCCCCATGGGGATGAATAAAGTATCTATCTATCTATCTATCTATCTATCTATCTAAATCATTGCTATAAAATAACAAATGTCAAAGGTCCCAACTTGTAGCCTCACGGCACACCGTTAATTACTCGCCTCCATTGCGAGGAGAAATCTTCAACCACCACTCTTTTCTTGCTACCTTGAAGCAAATTCTACTATCACTACAATACGACACACTTGGAGCTTCTAAGAAAGGGATGAAATTGTCAACGCATTTTAAAATGATTATAACGTAACAAGGAAACATCAGAACTGACCAAAAGCTACTTCAGATGATGCAGGACCTTCAAATGAGCAAAGACTCAGAGAATGTGAGTGACTGTAAAGAGCTGGGCTTCTGAAAGCACATTACCAGACCTGGAGTGATTGCAACTTGGTCTGACCGAGGCATTCCACCTAATTTGTACCTTCCTTTGTAAAGATATGCAATGTTTACAGGACCAGTGTTCGAGTGAATGAGACTCACCAAACTTTCTCCTGACTGAATCAGTGAAAACTCTGAGTCAGAGGGTTCTCTTCAGTTGGTACTCTCAGTCCTCGGGCTGGTTCACTTGTCGCTGTTCCCTCGTTCTCATTCGTGGCTTCTTTCCAGCTGTGGGCTTTTCTTCCAATAAATCTCTCACCGCAGGTCTAACTTTAACCAGAGAGATAATGAAGCACATTAACAATACAAAGGAGAAAAAAATATTTCTGCTCAATTTTTTCAAAAGCGAATCTTACTGAAATTTAAACGCTGAAGACAAATAAAAGAATCTCATGGAACAAATCTGTAATTGTCCCTCACACGTCACAAATCCTGATACGGGATACGAAGGACTCATCATTCAGTCATGATAAGATATCAGAGCAGAATGAAGTGATTCAGTCCATCGAGTCTCCTCCATCATTCAATCATGGTTGATTTTTTTTTCGCCCCAATGCCATATTCCTGCGTCCTCTTATAAAGTGCTGGAAACTCGGTACAGCAGATTGCATCTGTGGAACAAGACACTGTGGAAGACCCAGTATCAGAACTGGGATTATCCAAGATTATGCGTGATATGCTGAACGCTTAATTGCGCAATTTGGCCCAGATCTCATCCTTGCTCATACCTATAATGGGGGAGGTACTACACACAGTGTTCTGAAAATATAGTAAAAGTGATTATCGGGGCATTAATAGTGATCTTTCGAGAAACGAAAACGAAAAGCTCTTGAATTTATAGTAAATGGACCGTCTAGTTATTCGCTGCTCAGAATTAGTTCTGTATTGTTAAGCACCTGAGCATCATTGCCTCACAGTACGCTCCCACGGACAAGGCGAAATTATTATCAATTTTTCTTGTGTTATTCATTACTATTTCCTAGATACCAGAGAGGCTCCCGGTGAAACTGTTTTGTCCACTCTATTGACTTTTAACATCTCCTCTATAACAGGAAGCACGATAATGTACCATATTCAATCGTGATTAATATGCATAGAATGTAACGTGGTTCGGTCTCCAATGTTCCCTCTAATTACTATTTTTGCAGCTACATGGATCAACTATTGCTCTGAGCCGGAAATTTTCACACGGACTGAGAAAAGCACAACATCGTAGATGTGTCCTCTTTTGTAAAATGCATCTATGAATATTTTAGGATAAAGACAGACAAGAGAAAAAAAATCCTTTTGATTTTAATTACTAATTAAAGGACAGGATATAAATGCAGTACAACAAAGAAAAATGTTCAGGTTTCATAAACGTTTATCCGGCAGTGTTTAATTCCATCTGCGCTGCAACAAAGGCTCCATTCGTGGGAGCATTTTGGTTAGGCAGACTGAAGGCTAACAATTACACCAGTGCCCAAGAAGAGCAGTGTGAGTTGCATTAATGACTATCGTCCACAGCAATAACAGTTACTGTGAGGAAATGCTTTGAGAGGTTTGCGATGGCTAGAATTAGCTCTTCTCTCAGCAAGGACCTGGGCCCACTGTAATTTACCTGTATCCACAATAGGTCACAATGCAATCTCATCGGCTCCTCACGCGGCTTTGGATTACCTTGACAATATGAATACTTACATCAGAATGCTGTTTCTCAACCAGAGCTCAGCGTGTAATGCAATTATTCCTACAGTTCTGATCAAAAGGCTCGAACCGCTGGCCTTTCTACCTCCCTCTGCAACCGGGTCCTCAATTTCCTCATCAGAAAACCACAAACTGTGCGGTTTGGATGTAACGCCTGCACATCACCATCCTCAAGGATATGTGCTTTGCCCACTGCCCTACTCTCTCTGCACCCATGGGTGTGTGGTTTGGCACTGCTCAAATGCCAGTGACAAATTTGCTAATGACACCACTATTGTTGGCAGATTTTCGGATGGTGAGTAGAAGGCAGACAGGAGCGAGATATATCACCTGGATGAGTGGTGTTGCAGCAACAAACTTGCACTCAATATCGGTAAGACCAATGTTCTAATTGTGGACTTCTGAATGGGTGAAATGAAGTCACACACACACAAAACAATCATCATTGTTTGGTCAGCAGTGGAAAGAGTGAGCAACTTCATGTCCCTGTGTGTCAGCATCTCTGAGGATCTATCCAGGGCCCAGCATATCGATGCAGTTACAAAGAATGCACGGCAGCCGTTATATTTCATTAGGAGTTTGATGGGATTTGGGATGTGACCAAATACTAGCGGATTTCTGCAGTTGTACCGTAAAAATTGTTCTAACTGTCTGCACGTTGCTTCATATGGTAGGGTGGGGGAAGTGATGAAGCTACTGCACAGGATCGAAATACTCTGAGGAAAGTTGTCAATTCAGTCAGCTCCATCATGGGCAGTAGCCTTCGTAGCATCCAGGACATCGTCATGGAGCGATGCCTCAAAATGGCGGCATCAGTCATTAGGGATCTGCTTCACCAAGGAGATGCCCTCTTCTCATTGGTATCACTAGGAAGGTGGTACAGGAGATTGAAGGCACACACTCAACACGTTAGGAACCACTTCCTTCCCTCTGCCATCCCATTTCTGAATTGACATGGAACCCATGAACCTACTTCACTGAATTCATTTTTGCAATAATTATTTAACTTTTAGTAACAGATATTTACTGTAATGCAGTTTTTTCTCTAATATTATATATTGCATTGTACTGCTGCCACAAAGCCAACAACATTCACTACGTATGCCTGTGATATGACACATCCTCCTGATGACTCTTCGGGGATTAATTCCGATTGAGTCCATCGGGCTGAAGATCCACTTCCCGTGTTCTTCTCTGTTCCCCAATAACAAACTGTGCAGCTGGACGGCCAAAGATCACATCCTCATCCCTGGGACAATAACAGCCATTGTGAGCCAGTAATGCCGCTGCTCCACTTGTCAGTGATGGGAAACCATCTTTATCGTTTCACTTTCCAGAGAGCCGGACTCTGGGCATTGCCGATTTGGGGCTGTGTTCACAGGGATATCCGAGGCTTTTTGAAACAGACTCGTTCTCACTGCCCTGAGAGGACACTTGCAGTGTGGATGGTCCTGCAGCAGCCCTGGGGTAATCAGATCCTAGACTCAGACAATGGGCAACAGCACAGCTACACAAAGTCTCTACACCACCGCCCCCCCCCACCATTTCCTAACTTTTATGGTTCGTTTCTCCCCAGAGCAGTGAAGGTATGATGTGCAAGAATGTTGTTGGTCAGTTATCAGACTGGAACAACGTGACACTTACTGCTCTGGGAGAGAGAACAGTTAATTTACTGAATTAAAAATATATAGTTCAGTACAACGTAGCAAGACATTTGGCAGAGTCCCACCTGGGAGATTAGTCAAGAAGGTTTGGCATTCAGAATGAGGTGGTAAATTGGTTTGGACATTGGTTTTGCGGGAGAAGCCAGTAAGTGGTGGAAGATGGTTTAACTCTCTGACTGGAGACCAGTGACTCGTGGGGTGCAGTGGGGGTCGGTGCTTGGTTCATTGTTGCTTATCATCTCGGTCAACTTTCTGGATGATTTAATTACTGCAATAGTTGTTTTTTGTTCAACAGTAGGTTATTTGCCGTGGTCCGTACTTATTAACTTAGTTTACAGTAACTCTGTAGTCAGAGCTTTTCTTGTGCACAGACCAGGCAGAAATTGGCCACTCAGCCCATCGAGCCTGCTGCCCCACACAGTGAAATCATGGTGTTCGCTCTGCAATGCCGCCTGTCGCTTTCTGTAACTGGTCACCCCACCCCCAATGTTTGTTATGTATCGACACCTTGAACAGAATCAACGTCTTTTCTTTTAAAGGACGTTGAGGAAATCAGCTCGAAAACACCAACAATAAACACAGTCACGAGAAAAACGACATGCATTCATCTGAAGTCACAAGTTTTAGAAACAGAAGCCGTGTTGACTAAACATCTTTTTGCACACTTGCTTTGGAATCGTAACCCCTGATTCAGGAACTGTTTTTAACCTTGACATGAATTGTGGAGAATCTCAGCCGTGCAGACAGTATAATGCAAAAACACAAATACCACGACCGCCAGAAGAGACAAAATAGAGCGACTAACTTCTTCCAATACACACAAAATGCCGGAAGAGCTCAGCAGGCCAGGCAGCATCTGGGAAAGGAGTCTTGCTGAAGGGTTTCGGCCCAAAACGTCATCTGTTCACTCTTTTCCTAGATGCTGTTTGGCCTGCTGAGTTTCTCCAACATTCTGTGTGTGTTGCTCCAGCATCTGCAAATGTTCTCTTGTTTGCAAGTAACTTCTTGATCACTGATCCAAAACACGGGTAACGTGTCAACTGGAGGTAAAGATCAGAAATAAAGAACAGAAGCTGAATTCACCTTAATTCACTAAGAACGTTTAGTCTCCCTATGGGTATATTTTCAAGTCGTTTTCTTCTAGTTTCACACCAGACCATCAGACGAGGGTCATTTAGTAACTATGGGGGAGGGGCTGATGTTGCTGCTCTGTGAGACTCACAGTGCAATTTTCTGTGTGCAAGCTGCTGCCTGTCTGCAGGGCAAATTCTGACACGCAGGCATTCCTCGGAGCAGGGAGCGGCTTCTCTGCTGAAAACAAACAAACCGTGGCAACCCAATTACTAGCACACTCGAACCGGCTGACAATTAGCCAGAGCCAGAGACAAAGGTAGATAGCCTCAAGGAGTTTCAGTTACGTGCCTCTCGAAGTATCGAGTGGGGGAGACAGGCTTTAAAGCAAGACTGTGTTTTTGAAATAAACTTTTTCTGTGGCTGCAGTTTATCGACTCCGTGTCGTAATTTCAGCGCTGCGTGTAGCACCCCGCTACAATACTACTTCAACATTTCGTGCTCACCTTCAACTGTGAAGAAAGCCAATTTAACACTGAATTTAAATATTTCTGTAACAGGAAAAAACATTAAAACACCAATGATATAGAAAAGAAAGTTCACCAGTGTCTGCAATCTGAATGTCTACTTATTACAATTGCTTTTAGACATTGAGAGTTTCCAGTAGTTTATTTTACTTCAAACACCCAATATCTGTAGTTTTAATATATATATATATATTTGCTACTTAATTAAATGAATCGATCTGTGGCATAGTCCATGGCGATGTTTCGAATGCCAATATCTTACAGTAGTTCTGTATTCTCAATAGTTTTTCCTGTGTATGTGAGTGAGTGTGTGTCAGCGAGGGCGAAGAGGGAGAGAGACTCTTTCACTGCCCTGTGGGGACAGTTCGCATATCACTGCAGAAAGGTTTTTCTACAGCATCTCAGTAGAAACCAACTGGAGAATGTTTGTAGTTGAAGGTAATTGTTTATTTTAATTCATTTGGTCAATAATTAATTTGTTAATTTGAAGATTTCAGAGTTCCCTTCTCCCACTGACTTCCCTCCCGAGCCCGACAAAAGCCAAACCCCATTGTAAATGCTCCCTGGTTCTGAAGAATCGGAGACAACACTTACTGTGATGTTGAAACCGGACGGAGTTCAGTGAGGTGCCGGGTGAGCGTTGTGCTCACCATACACAGAGATGTCAGTCTGAGCCGCTACACCCGAGGTTATTCGGTTATATAGTTAGTGTCTGTCACTCATTACAAAACACTCGCTTTCCTTCCCGCGCTGTCCTCCCACTTGCCCCCTCCCCGCTGCGCTCTTCTCCCACCCCCCGTCCACTTTTCCTCCCACCCTCTCCTTCCCCACCTACCCCGAGCTCTCTCCATCCCCCTCCCGCGCTCTACTCATCCCATGCTCAACTCTCCTTCCTCTTTCCCCACACCCTTCCTTCCCCGCTCTCTCATGCCTTCATCCCTCTCCATCTCTCCTTCTTTTTCCTGCCCAGCTACCGCCTGTCTATCCCTGTCTAATAATGTAGACTGTCATCTGCATGGGAGAATGTTCAAACATCAGAGGTGCAGAGGGAATCAGGTGTACTCGGGTCTGACTCCTGGAAGGTTAATTTATAGGTTGAGTCTGTGATAAAGAAGGCAAGTGCAATGTTGTCATTTATTTTAAGGGGAATAGAATATAAAAGCAAGGAAAAAATTCTGAGTCTTTATGAGACATTAATCAGGCCATATTTCAAGTGTCATCAACAGTTTTGGGCCCAATATCTCAGAAAGCATGTGTTGTCGTTGTTGAGTGACCGCAGGAGGTTCATGAGGATGATTCCAGCAATGAAGGGGTTCACATACGAGGAGCATGTGGCAGCTTTGGGTCTGTACTCACTGGATTTAGAAAAATGCTGGGGAATCTCATTGACACCTACTGTCTATTAAAAGGACTGGCTGGGGTGAATGTGGAAAGGATGGGTCCTGTGGTGAAGGTATCCAAATCTGGGGGTTGCAGCCTTAAAATTGAGGGGCGACCGTTTAGAAAAGATTAAAGAAGGATTTGTTTTAGCCAGAGAGTAGTGAATCTGTCACAGACTGTAGTGGAGGACAATCCGTGGGTGTATTTAAGGCAAAAGTTGATTGTCTCCTGATCATTCAGAACATCAAAGGATATGGCAAGAAGGTAGATGTATAGGGTTGAGCGGGATCGGGGATCAGCCATCATGGAATATCGGAGCTGAATTGATAGGCTGAATTCTGCTCCTGTGTCTCATGGTCCGGTGACTGTCACAAACTGATTTTTTAAGGAATCATGAAAAAGAATGTTTTAGAAACAAATATAGACAATGTGAGTCTGAAGGAAGAAGTGATAAAATTCCAGAAACTCACAGCAAGCAGAGCATCAACTGTAATTGGTAACGTTGTGGTTTCGAAATCATCGGTAGTGTTCTTTATAGCAGCTTTCACATTCATTGACCCTCCCTGCAGCAGAAATAGTTAAGCAGACTAATAATGTGAATGTTTCCAAACCCAAATGAGAGGGAAACTTCAAACCAGTTGGATATAGTTTTAGCAGAATGGCCTACAGTTCTGCTTTAAGAAGAACTGCCTATGGTTCTGTGGAATGTGCAGGACCAAACAGCTGCTTCCACCAGACCCTGAGCTTGGAATCTCCCAGAAAAACAACCCGCACCTTTTCCCAGTACTCTTTCAACCTTATTTATTTCTCTTCTATAGATAGATGACCAAAACTGCAGTCAATACTCCAAATTCAAACTCAGCAATGTCTTATTCCTTTTATTCCACCGCACTCCTTAGTGCGCTATCGTTTACTGTGTAAGACCTACATAGTGCAACACTTTGCACTTACCTGCATCTGCAATTTGCAGCTGTGCCAGAGCCCACTGTAACCTATGATAACTTGCCTCTCTGCCAACTACACCCCTGATCTTGCTGTCATATGCAAATGTGCTTATCAAGTTAAACACATTATCATAGATGACAAACAGCAATGGCCCAACTACCATTTCTGTGGCTCTCCACCGGTCATAAACCCCCAATCAGGGAGACAATCATCTACTATCATTGTCAGCCTTCGCCCAAAGCTCCACTGTCTATGCCAATTTACTTCCTTACGTTGAACGTGGAGCAAATAAATTTTCTTTACCAAAATCCCTCTCTGTCCCTTTCTCTCTAATCATATTCCCTCCTGCTGTCTCCCCATTGTGTCCCATCATCTACCCCCCCCGTCTACCTACTCCACTGACTCACCTTCATCTTAGTTGCTCCCTGTCCACCTCATAGACCTGTTATGAGTGATGAATAGACCTGATGGACAATGGGGTACAGAGTTAACCATTCCCCTCCTGAGAAACACAAACTATTACTGTTGCTATGCTGACCATGAGAAAGAGAGACGGAAAAACGAGCAAGAACATCGATGACAGATAAGAGAGAGGAGGAAATTGCTGATTAACCATATTGTGACTCCTTTTTGAATTATTTACTGGTTCACTGCAAAGACAATAGTTTGCTCATAAACATTCCTCAGTGGATTGAAGGAGTGGCCTTATTTGATGGACACAGTCATTCAGGAGTGATGGATAGCTGAGTCCCCATTAGTAGGGATAAAAAGACAGGTCTGGAGAGACACCCTCCAGACACACCAGTGGACACTGATTGAGTGTTGGAACCCACAAGAAAGGTGGGGGCATCGAAGACCGAACCAGGAGGTCGGTCATTAAGGCAATCAGTGTTAACGCAGGGCCGGTGGGGACTTGTGTGCGTGTGTCCACTCATGCCAGAGTGACGAGTCCACCACAGAAGAACGGTGTAGCTGAAGGACGGAGAGGTCATAACTGAATGACCACACCGATACGACGGATTAAGAAAGCAAAGGAAGGTTTGCCTGACTGTAGCTGTTACATCTCGCTCTCTCTCCAACCATTACAATACAACAACTATAAGTACATCAGCACTCATGAACTGAACTGAACTTTATACTTTTCTATGACAATTTATTTACCCTTAGACATCAATAGAGCTTGTTTATTATTGATTATTATTATTATTCCTACACTTTTAGGTTATTACTGCTAACTGGTTTTATATGTATATTTGCATTATTGATATGGTTTTGCTTATTTTTATTAATAAACACCTTTAGTATAGTACCACCAGACTCCAACAAATTCTTCTTTCTCTGCTGGTTAGACACCCAGTTACGGGGTACGTAACAGACCCTCGCCCTGACTTTTTCCCCTCTCCCTGCTCAACCTCTCTCTCTCTCCACCTCATTCTGCCCCTCACCTTTACCCTTACATCAACAATATTTTAAGGGTTATTGGCAATTTTGGGAAAGATGCACTTTTCATACACTGTGTCGTGTCTTTGTATTGAGGAATGTTACAGTTGGGAATGGCGTGGATCTTTTTTTTAAAGTGTCGTGAAGAAAAGTTTAAAAACAACTGCAGATAATGAGAGTTTGAAGTAAAAAGAATTAAATTCTGCAAACTCACAGCAAACAGGACAGCAACTGTAACTGGTAATGTAGCTGGTTCAAGCCCATCGGCAGTGTCGTTTATGACATGTTACAGGTTCCTTGCAAACTATTAACAGTTTAGCACATTTGCATATGCAGAAATAGTTAAACAGAACACTGAAGTGACTTTGATTATGTGATCGAGAGTGAAATGTCAAACCAGTTTGAATTGGTTTCAGCAGAAAGGCTGCTCCCTGTTCTGAGGAATATGCAGGCAGCTGTTTAAACACAAACCCTGAGCTCCGAGTCTCACACAAAAGCAACCTGCACCTTCCAAATCAATCAATGATATTGCCTCTTCCCTCTTCCTTTCCAGTTCCACTGAAGGGTCTCGGCCCGAAACGTTCCCGTTGTATTCAGTTCCATACACACTGCCCGGACCTGCTGAGTTACTCCAGCATTTTGTCTTTCCCTGGTTACGAAATATCCATGACAGGGAGCGTGTGGGCAGTTTAAACACATCCAGGCTGTTGAGTATTCTTGGGGAATTAAGGTGTGAATTATTCAAGTCAGATATTAATTTCGGATCTTTACTCAAACTTTTGTCTGTGATCAAGCAGTCATGGTTAGAGAGTCATATCGAAACAGAACACAGTACAGGTGCATTGTCTGAGCCATTTAAACCACCTGTTCCCACCCACCTGCACGGTAGCCATATTCCCCCATCTGTGGTGACCCACTTCCTAGCGCACTCGAACCGGCTCACAAATAGCCAGCGCGCCGGCACAAAGGCCAGTCCCAAAAGGGCGCCAACTCTGCTTCACCAACAAAGGGAAAAGCCTGCGCGGGACAGTGAGTACGTGCCCCCTACAGCATCCGCGCCCGGGGAGGGCGGGATCAGGGAGGCTTTAAAGCGAGGCTGTGAAGTTCGAATAAAATCTTCTTCTTTAACTGCAGTTTACCGACTCCGTGTCATTATTTTAGCGCTGCGTGTAGCACACCGCTACAATTGGTGACCCCGACGGTCCAAACGATATTTGGACCGGAGATGGACGATGCCTCCTCTGTTCATGCGGTTTCGTTGAAACTGCCAAGCTTCTGGACGCTGCGACCTCACCTCTGGTTCCAGCAAGCAGAAGCCCAATTCCACGTTCGGCAGATAACCTCAGAGGACACACGTTACCACTACGTGGTGAGCTCCCTCGACCAGGAGACAGCCGCCCAGGTTGAGGAGTTCATACAGTCGCCCCCGGAGGATGGCAAATACACGGACTTCAAAGCCCTACTCATAAGGACTTTCGGACTCTCACGGCGCGAGCGGGCTGCCCGCTTACTGCACCTGGATGGCTTGGGAGACAGACCTCCATCAGCTTTAATGAATGAGATGTTGTCTCTGGCCGGCGGACACACACCCTGCCTCATGGCATTCCTGGAGCAGCTGCCCGAGGACATACGCCTGCTGCTGTCCGACGCGGATTTCAGCGACCCCCGGAAGGTGGCAGCCCGGGTGGACTTGCTGTGGAACGCCAAGAAGGTGAGTGGGGCATCCGTCGCACAGATCACCAGGCCACGCTCCCAGCAGCAGACCAGACCAGGCCCGGCCGCAGAGCCCGCTAACCCCAGTGGCAGGGGTGAGGAGCCCAACAAATGGTGCTTCTACCACCAGCGGTGGGGTGCAGAAGTCCGCCGCTGTAGCCTGCCCTGCAAGTTCCCGGGAAACGCCAGGGCCAGCCGCCGCTGATGGCTACGGCGGCTGGCCATCGGGATAGCCTCCTGTATGTGTGGGACAAGAGGTCGGGACGCCGTTTTTTGGTCAACACCGGTGCCGAGATCAGCGTCTTACCTCCGACGAGTTACGACACCCGCAGTAGGGCACCGGGTCCCCCCCAAGGGCCGTGAACGGCAGCACAGTTAGGACCTACGGCACCCGTACGGTGCAGCTACAGTTCGGCTCCAGCCGGTTCACGTGGGAGTTCACACTGGCCGCCGTAGCCCAACCGCTTCTGGGTGTGGATTTTTTGCGGTCTCACAGCCTACTGGTCGACCTGCCGAGGCAGAGACTGGTCCATGCCGAGACCTTTCAGACGTTCTCCCTGGGTGCAGCCCAGTTGCCAGCCCCTCACCTCGACTCCATCACGCTGTCTGACAACGACTTCACCAGGGTCCTGGCGGATTTCCCATCGGTTCTGAAATCGTGCTCGCATGTACCACTTCTGTTGGCAGCTCGTTCCACATTCTCTCGACCCTCTGATTGAAGACTTATCCACTCATGTCCCACTAAAACTTTTCATCTTTCACCCATGATGCATGATCTCTGGTTGTCGTTTCACCCAACTTCAGTGGAAAAGACCTGCTTGCATTTACCTATCTATACCCATCTTCATATTGCACTGCTCTATCAAATCTCCTCTCAATGTTGTAGCATTTCAAGGATTAAAGTCCAAAACTATCCTGTAGGTAGGTGACCAAAACTACACACAATACTCTAAATTTGGACTCACCGATGTCATATACAACTTCAAAATAACATCTCATCTCCTGTAGTCAATAATTTAATTGATGAAGGTCACTATGCCAAAAGCATTTATTAACTACCCTATCTGCCTGTGGCACTGCTTTCAATGAATTATGGACCTCTATTCCCAGATCCTTTTGTTCCACCGCAACGTTAGTGCTCTACTGTTTACTGTGTAAGACCTACCATAGCACAACACTTCACACTTGCCTGCATTAAATTCCATCTGCCATTTTCAGCTCAGTATTTCCAGCTGTTCCAGAGCCCTGTAACCTATGATAGATAATTTGCCTCTCTGTCAACTACACCCCTAATCTTGGTGTCACATGTAAATGTGCTTATCAAGTTAAAAACATTACCATCCCAATCATTGATATAGATGACAAACAGCAACGAACCCTACGATTAATGGAGACAATCATCTACCATCATAGTCCACCTTCTAATGGAGACAATCATCTACCATCACAGTCCACCTTCTAATGGAGACAATCATATACCATCACAGTCCACCTTCTGAGACAATCATCTACCATCACAGTCCACCTTCTAATGGAGACAATCATCTGCCATCACAGTCCACCTTCTGATGGAGACAATCATCTGCCGTCACAGTCCACCTTCTGATGGAGACAATCATCTACATCACAGTCCACCTTCTAATGGAGACAATCATCTACCATCACAGTCCACCTTCTAATGGAGACAGTCATCTACCATCACAGTCCACCTTCTAATGGAGACAATCATCTACCATCACAGTCCACCTTCTAATGGAGACAATCATCTACCATCATAGTCCACCTTCTGATGGAGACAATCATCTACCATCACAGTCCACCTTCTAATGGAGACAATCATCTACCATCACAGTCCACCTTCTAATGGAGACAATCATCTACCATCACAGTCCACCTTCTGATGGAGACAATCATCTACCATCACAGTCCACCTTCTAATGGAGACAATCATCTACCATCACAGTCCACCTTCTGATGGAGACAATCATCTACCATCACAGTCCACCTTCTAATGGAGACAATCATCTACCATCACAATCCACCTTCTAATGGAGACAATCATCTACCATCACAGTCCACCTTCTAATGGAGACAATCATCTACCATCACAGTCCACCTTCTAATGGAGACAATCATCTACCATCACAGTCCACCTTCTGATGGAGACAATCATCTACCATCACAGTCCACCTTCTAATGGAGACAATCATCTACCATCACCGTCCACCTTCTCCCAAAATGCCATTGTCTACTCCAATTTACTTCCTTACGTTGAACGTGATGCAAATGAATTTTCTTGACCAACCTCCCACGCAGGATTGTTAAATGCTTGCAAAAGACCATGTGAACAACATACACTTCATTGCCTTTATCTACTTTCCTGGTAACATACCCCATAACCTCATCAAAAAAAAAAATTGTGTGTGTTGTCAGGAGTAAACAAAGTCATGCTGACTGTTCCAAGTCAGTCTTGTCTTTTCAAATACTTATATATGCAGTGCTTCTAATACTGATGTCAGAAGCACTGGTCTATAGTTTGCTGGTTTATTTTCTTAAGCCTTTCTTCAACAGCAGGTCTATATAACCCATGTCAGTATGGGGAGCGGGATTTTACACCATATTCCAGGTACAATCTCAACAAAACGCAAGTAATTGTTAATGTCATTTCACTCTTACACCCAATAACTCTTACAATAAATACAATGTACCTTTCACCTCTCTCTCTACCCACTGCACTTAAACTCTCCATTTTAACATACTCAGGATTTCAGTTTCTCCTACAGAAGTGGGTGATCTCACATTTCCCACACTGGACTCCAGTGACCTGTTGTTCCCACTCACTCCTTTTGCCTCCATTACCCCAAAACCTCTCAACAAGAGACACAGAACATAGAACAGTACAGCAGTGCTCAGTCTATTCAATTAATGAAATGGCCAGCTAAACTAATCCCATCTGCCAGAACAATGTCCATATCCTTCCATTTTCCTCACATTCATGTGCTGATCAAAATATCTCTTAAAAGTCCCAATGTATCTGCCACTACCATCACCCCAGGCAGCACAGACTGGATGGAGGTTGAACAAGATGGTTGATATACATCATTGAGATGATAGGATACAGACTGGACAGAGATTGAACAAGATGGTTGATATATATCATTGAGGTGGTGGGATACAGACTGGACAGAGGTTGAACAAGATGGTTGATATATATCATTGACGTGGTGGGATACAGACTGGACAGAGTTTGAACAAGATGGTTGATATACATCATTGAGGTGGTGGGATACAGGCTGGACAGAGGTTGAACAAGATGTTTGATATATATCATTGAGGTGGTGGGATACAGACTGGACAGAGATTGAACAAGATGGTTGATATATATCATTGAGGTGGTGGGATACAGGCTGGACAGAGGTTGAAAAGATGGTTGATATATATCATTGAGGTGGTGGGATACAGACTGGACAGAGGTTGAACAAGATGGTTGATATATATCATTGAGGTGGTGGGATACAGGCTGGACAGAGGTTGAACAAGATGGGCGGGGAATGAGCAGATGGAATCAGCTGGGAGAAGGGATCAAGGACGATCACTGATGGTCCTCAGGAGGAGGGGTTGGTCAACAGCCCGCCCCCTGCATTTCTAATGAGCAGCACTGTTTATTGTTCTTGTGTTAAAATGCTTTTGTGGGATTAGGATGGGATGTTCCAGTTCATTTATTGTTACCTTTTAGCTTGGATTATACAGTTACTTGCTTGTGTATTTCTGGGTCACACTAACTGTACCCAGGGTGTATGATGGTCACCTCCCGTCTGTATGAGACTGGTTGGGTCGTGCTGGCCGGTCTATTTTGTGTTTATCACGATAAAACTGTTACTGAGTTTAATGAGCTGCCTCATCTGTCGTTATGGACCAAATGCTCACCACAATACTACTGTATAAAAGATCTGAAAATAACAAAGCTAGAACAAACCATAAGAACTTTGGAATATACGCTTTGCCCATCAGCAAATTTTATCAATGCATCATAAAAAGTTTCCCATCCGGATACTCCACGCATTGGTCCGGCGACTGCTTTGCCCGTGGCTGCAAGGAACTGCAGAGTTACGGACACAGATCAGCTCATCACAGAACCTAGTCTCCCCTACATGAACTCCTTCTGGACTTCCCACTCCCTCCGTTAAATGAAAGATCCCCACAACCTGGGGCATTCTCCTTTCTCACCCACCCCGATTAGGGAGAAGATACGTATCACCAGGATTAAAAGTGGCTTATCTGAAGTGAAAGCGTTTTTGAGAAGTTCCAGGAAGCGAGGCGAAGTCGACAGTTCGGGAAGTTAACGGGACTCATTGGCCAATATTAGATTTCTCCAACAAATCCACGTCAGCACAAAACGGTCACTTGGACTCCGCCGGCCAAAAATCACTGCATTCTGCGGACTGTGAGCATGCGCGATGCGATGCTCACATCGACAGAGCCGGGGCGGGGCCTCGGGAATAACCCGCAGCCTGCTGATCTGCGGCAGAATAAGAGCGGAAAACAGGATACCGTGACCGGTGGGCGCGTCTCCCCGACAACAAACCGGCTTCATAGGACATAGGAGCAGAATTAGGCCGTTTGGCCCATCGAGTCTACTCCGGCGTTCAATCAGGGTGACCCTTTTCCCCCTCCTCAGCCCCACTCTACGGCCTTCTCATCGTAACCACTCAAGAACCTAGTAAATAGCCCCACAGCTCCCTCTGCTAATTCCACACATTCACCACACTCTGGCTACAGAAATGTCTCCGAATCTCTGTTTTAAATAGGCGCCCCTTTGCCCTGAGGCTGATTCGCCATTTTAATTGTGTGGAGATTGACCGCCTGGGTTGCTGGTTCGCAGGGAGAGATCAGTGAAGTGTGTCCGTCTTAGAGGGGCCCAGAGAGTTGGAAAATGAGTAAATGGCCGACAGCTCGGGAAGTTAACGAGACTCACTGCCCAACATCAGGGCTGCCGACTCGACACTGCCCTCAGTACTCACCGATGGGAAACTGATTTCTCCCCCGGGGGGGGGGGGGGAGAGGGGGCGAGGACCCTTTCCCTGCCACTCCCGATCCCCCAGACGATCCGCTTCAACAACGAACGGGATAAAAAACAAACCACCCCCCATCCGGTTTATAAAGCTCCAACAGAAAATCCCGACTTTTGAACTCAGTGCTTCAACTAATAAAGACAACCACGCCATTTGCCTTCTTACCCACCCGATCAATCTGTGCAGTCTCTTTCAGGGAGTCTAAGATCCCTCTGATCATCAACACTGTTCAGGGTTTTGCATTTAACAGTGTACTGTCTCATACATTCGACCAACCGAGTTGCCAAGATGATCATCACTAATCAAATCTCACTGAGATTTCTCAGGTCCTGTTGAATTTATTGCCAAGTGCACAAGTACGGGAAGGTACAGGAACAGAGAAACACTGACTTGTGGCAGCATCACAGGCAAGTACATTCAGATAACACACCGAACACAAATTGTACATTTCTCTGTCAGTAACAAGATAGAAACATGTTTTACTTCATCCTGCTAACAGGACCAGAACAACAGGGGCTGAGCGGCGGCTCATCTCAGACGGTTCGGTGTGAAGGTCTCACAACCCGGACCGACCCCGGCAGATTCTGTGAAGGAAGCGAGGAGAGGCCGCCAGTTCGGGAAAGTTCATCCCCTCCCCCTTCAGGTTTCTCCGATCACCTTGTGTTTCTCTCTCCCTCCCCCACCCCCACACTCAGTTCTCCAGTTCGGGAAAGTTAATGGCCTAACATCAGACCTCCCCGCTCCGGACCTGCGTCAATACTCACCGAAAGGAAATTCTTGGTGTCGCCCCACAGAGAATGATCCGTCCCCGGCTCCCCGCCCCAAGGGGCGAGGGTGAGGACCCCCTCCCGATCCCGATCCCGATCCCACCGCCGTCCCGCTTCAACAAAGAACGAAAAACAACACCGCCCTTCCCGTACTGAGCATGCGCGATGTTGCCAGCGCGTCACCAGGTAAGTGGGCGGGGCCTCGGAACCTGCCTGTCCAGGTGGACCCATTGTCTCAGATTGCTCCTGCTCCACCGAACATGCGCGATGTCGCCAGCGCGTCACCAGGTAAGTGGGCGGGGCCTCGGAACGTGCCTGACCAGGTGGACCCATTGTCTCAGATTGCTCCTGCCCCACAGAACTCATTTCTGCATACCTTGATACCTTGAACCTGCCTGTCCAGGTGGACCCACCGTCTCAGATTGTTCCTGCCCCACAGAACTCATTTCTGCATACCTTGATACCTTGAACCTGCCTGTCCAGGTGGACCCATTGTCTCAGATTGCTCCTGCCCCACATAACTCATTTCTGCATACCTTGATACCTTGAACCTGCCTGTCCAGGTGGACCTACCGTCTCAGATTGCTCCTGCCCCAGAGAACTCATTTCTGCATACCTTGATACCTTGAACCTGCCTGTCCAGGTAGACCCATTGTATCAGATTGCTCCTGCCCCACAGAACTCATTTCTGTATACCTTGATACCTTGAACCTGCCTGTCCAGGTGGACCCATTGTCTCAGATTGCTCCTGCCCCACAGAACTCATTTCTGCATACCTTGATACCTTGAACCTGCCTGTCCAGGTGGACCTACCGTCTCAGATTGCTCCTGCCCCACCGAACTCATTTCTGCATACCTTGATACCTTGAACCTGCCTGTCCAGGTGGACCCATTGTCTCAGATTGCTCCTGCCCCACCGAACTCATTTCGGCATACCTTGATACCTTGAACCTGCCTGTCCAGGTGGACCCATTGTCTCAGATTGCTCCTGCCCCACAGAACTCATTTCTGCATACCTTGATACCTTGAACCTGCCTGTCCAGGTGGCCCCATTGTCTCAGATTGCTCCTGCCACACATAACTGATTTCTGCATACCTTGATACCTTGAACATGCCTGTCCAGGTGGACCTACCGTCACAGATTGCTCCTGACCCACATAACTCATTTCTGCATACCTTGATACCTTGAACCTGCCTGTCCAGGTGGACCTACCGTCTCAGATTGCTCCTGCCCCACCGAACTCATTTCTGCATACCTTGATACCTTGAACCTGCCTGTCCAGGTGGACCTACCGTCTCAGATTGCTCCTGCCCCACAGAACTCATTTCTGCATACCTTAATACCTTGAACCTGCCTGTCCAGGTAGACCCATTGTCTCAGATTGCTCCTGACCCACCGAATCCATTTCTGCATACCTTGATACATTGAACCTGCCTGTCCAGGTAGACCCATTGTCTCAGATTGCTCCTGCCCCACTGAACTCATTTCTGCATACCTTGATACCTTGAACCTGCCTGTCCAGGTAGAACCATTGTCTCAGATTGCCCCTGCCCCACAGAACTCATTTCTGCATACCTTGATACCTTGAACCTGCCTGTCCAGGTGGACCTACCGTCTCAGGTTGCTCCTGCCCCACCGAACTCATTTCTGCATACCTTGATACTTTGAACCTGCCTGTCCAGGTGGACCCATTGTCTCAGATTGCTCCTGCCCCACCGAACTCATTTCTGCATACCTTGATACCTTGAACCTGCCTGTCCAGGTAGACCCATTGTCTCAGATTGCTCCTGCCCCACTGAACTCATTTCTGCATACCTTGATACCTTGAACCTGCCTGTCCAGGTGGACACATTGTCTCAGATTGCTCCTGCCCCACAGAACTCATTTCTGCATACCTTGATACCTTGAACCTGCCTGTCCAGGTGGACCCATTGTCTCAGATTGCTCCTGCCCCACCCAACTCATTTCTGCATATCTTGATACCTTGAACCTGCCTGTCCAGGTGGACCCATTGTCTCAGATTGCTCCTGCCCCACAGAACTCGTTTCTGCATACCTTGATACCTTGAACCTGCCTGTCCAGGTAGACCCACCGTCTCAGATTGCTCCTGCCCCACAGAACTCATTTCTGCATACCTTGAACCTGCCTGTCCAGGTGGACCCATTGTCTCAGATTGCTCCTGCTCCACAGAACTCATTTCTGCATACCTTGATACCTTGAACCTGCCTGTCCAGGTAGACCCATTGTCTCAGATTGCTCCTGCCCCACCGAACTCATTTCTGCATACCTTGATACCTTGAACCTGCCTGTCCAGGTAGACCCATTGTCTCAGATTTCTCCTGACCCACATAACTCATTTCTGCATACCTTGATACCTTGAACCTGCCTGTCCAGGTAGACCCATTGTCTCAGATTGCTCCTGCCCCGCAGAACTCATTTCTGCATACCTTGATACCTTGAACCTGCCTGTCCAGGTGGACCCATTGTCTCAGATTGCTCCTGCCCCACAGTACTCATTTCTGCATACCTTGATACCTTGAACCTGCCTGTCCAGGTAGACCCACCGTCTCAGATTGCTCCTGCTCCACAGAACTCATTTCTGCATACCTTGATACCTTGAACCTGCCTGTCCAGGTGGACCCACCGTCTCAGATTGCTCCTGCCCACCGAGCATGCGCGATGTCGCCAGCGCGTCACCAGGTAAGTGGGCGGGGCCTCTGAACCTGCCTGTCCAGGTGGACCCATTGTCTCAGATTGCTCCTGCCCCACAGAACTCATTTCTGCATACCTTGATACTTTGAACCTGCCTGTCCAGGTGGACCCTTTGTCTCAGATTGCTCCTGCCCCACAGAACTCATTTCTGCATACCTTGATACCTTGAACCTGCCTGTCCAGGTGGACCTACCGTCTCAGATTGCTCCTGCCCCACCGAACTCATTTCTGCATACCTTGATACCTTGAACCTGCCTGTCCAGGTGGACCCATTGTCTCAGATTGCTCCTGCCCCACCGAACTCATTTCTGCATACCTTGATACCTTGAACCTGCCTGTCCAGGTGGACCCATTGTCTCAGATTGCACCTGCCCCACAGAACTCATTTCTGCATACCTTGATACCTTGAACCTGCCTGTCCAGGTGGACCCATTGTCTCAGATTGCTCCTGCCCCACATAACTGATTTCTGCATACCTTGATACCTTGAACCTGCCTGTCCAGGTGGACCTACCGTCTCAGATTGCTCCTGACCCAGATAACTCATTTCTGCATACCTTGATACCTTGAACCTGCCTGTCCAGGTGAACCCACAGTCTCAGATTGCTCCTGCCCCACAGAACTCATTTCTGCATACCTTGATACCTTGAACCTGGCTGTCCAGGTGGACCTACCGTCTCAGATTGCTCCTGCCCCACCGAACTCATTTCTGCATACCTTGATACCTTGAACCTGCCTGTCCAGGTAGACCCATTGTCTCAGATTGCTCCTGCCCCACTGAACTCATTTCTGCATACCTTGATACCTTGAACCTGCCTGTCCAGGTAGAACCATTGTCTCAGATTGCCCCTGCCCCACAGAACTCATTTCTGCATACCTTGATACCTTGAACCTGCCTGTCCAGGTGGACCTACCGTCTCAGATTGCTCCTGCCCCACCGAACTCATTTCTGCATACCTTGATACCTTGAACCTGCCTGTCCAGGTGGACCCATTGTCTCAGATTGCTCCTGCCCCACAGAACTCATTTCTGCATACCTTGATACCTTGAACCTGCCTGTCCAGGTGGACACATTGTCTCAGATTGCTCCTGCCCCAGAGAACTCATTTCTGCATACCTTGATACCTTGAAACTGCCTGTCCAGGTGGACCCATTGTCTCAGATTGCTCCTGCCCCACCCAACTCATTTCTGCATATCTTGATACCTTGAACCTGCCTGTCCAGGTGGACCCATTGTCTCAGATTGCTCCTGCCCCACAGAACTCATTTCTGCATACCTTGATACCTTGAACCTGCCTGTCCAGGTAGACCCACCGTCTAAGATTGCTCCTGCCCCACAGAACTCATTTCTGCATACCTTGAACCTGCCTGTCCAGGTGGACCCATTGTCTCAGATTGCTCCTGCTCCACAGAACTCATTTCTGCATACCTTGATACCTTGAACCTGCCTGTCCAGGTAGAGCCATTGTCTCAGATTGCTCCTGACCCACATAACTCATTTCTGCATACCTTGATACCTTGAACCTGCCTGTCCAGTTAGACACACCGTCTCAGATTGCTCCTGCTCCACAGAACTCATTTCTGCATACCTTGAACCTGCCTGTCCAGCTGGACCCACAGTCTCAGATTGCTCCTGCTCCACAGAACTCATTTCTGCATAACTTGATACCTTGAAACTGCCTGTCCAGGTGGACCCATTGTCTCAGATTGCTCCTGCCCACCGAGCATGCGCGATGTCGCCAGCGCGTCACCAGGTAAGTGGGCGGGGCCTCGGAACCTGCCTGTCCAGGTGGACCCATTGTCTCAGATTGCTCCTGCCCCACATAACTCATTTCTGCATACCTTGATACCTTGAACCTGCCTGTCCAGGTGGACCCATTGTCTCAGATTGCTCCTGCCCCACAGAACTCATTTCTGCATACCTTGATACCTTGAACCTGCCTGTCCAGGTGGACCCATTGTCTCAGATTGCTCCTGCCCCACCCAACTCATTTCTGCATACCTTGATACCTTGAACCTGCCTGTCCAGGTGGACCCATTGTCTCAGATTGCTCCTGCCCCACAGAACTCATTTCTGCATACCTTGATACCTTGAACCTGCCTGTCCAGGTAGACCCACCGTCTCAGTTTGCTCCTGCCCCACAGAACTCATTTCTGCATACCTTGCACCTGCCTGTCCAGGTGGACCCATTGTCTCAGATTGCTCCTGCTCCACAGAACTCATTTCTGCATACCTTGATACCTTGAACCTGCCTGTCCAGGTAGACCCATTGTCTCAGATTGCTCCTGCCCCACTGAACTCATTTCTGCATACCTTGATACCTTGAACCTGCCTGTCCAGGTAGAACCATTGTCTCAGATTGCCCCTGCCCCACAGAACTCATTTCTGCATACCTTGATACCTTGAACCTGCCTGTCCAGGTGGACCTACCGTCTCAGATTGCTCCTGCCCCACCGAACTCATTTCTGCATACCTTGATACCTTGAACCTGCCTGTCCAGGTGGACCCATTGTCTCAGATTGCACCTGCCCCACAGAACTCATTTCTGCATACCTTGATACCTTGAACCTGCCTGTCCAGGTGGACCCATTGTCTCAGATTGCTCCTGCCCCACATAACTGATTTCTGCATACCTTGATACCTTGAACCTGCCTGTCCAGGTGGACCTACCGTCTCAGATTGCTCCTGACCCAGATAACTCATTTCTGCATACCTTGATACCTTGAACCTGCCTGTCCAGGTGAACCCACAGTCTCAGATTGCTCCTGCCCCACAGAACTCATTTCTGCATACCTTGATACCTTGAACCTGGCTGTCCAGGTGGACCTACCGTCTCAGATTGCTCCTGCCCCACCGAACTCATTTCTGCATACCTTGATACCTTGAACCTGCCTGTCCAGGTAGACCCATTGTCTCAGATTGCTCCTGCCCCACTGAACTCATTTCTGCATACCTTGATACCTTGAACCTGCCTGTCCAGGTAGAACCATTGTCTCAGATTGCCCCTGCCCCACAGAACTCATTTCTGCATACCTTGATACCTTGAACCTGCCTGTCCAGGTGGACCTACCGTCTCAGATTGCTCCTGCCCCACCGAACTCATTTCTGCATACCTTGATACCTTGAACCTGCCTGTCCAGGTGGACCCATTGTCTCAGATTGCTCCTGCCCCACAGAACTCATTTCTGCATACCTTGATACCTTGAACCTGCCTGTCCAGGTGGACACATTGTCTCAGATTGCTCCTGCCCCAGAGAACTCATTTCTGCATACCTTGATACCTTGAAACTGCCTGTCCAGGTGGACCCATTGTCTCAGATTGCTCCTGCCCCACCCAACTCATTTCTGCATATCTTGATACCTTGAACCTGCCTGTCCAGGTGGACCCATTGTCTCAGATTGCTCCTGCCCCACAGAACTCATTTCTGCATACCTTGATACCTTGAACCTGCCTGTCCAGGTAGACCCACCGTCTAAGATTGCTCCTGCCCCACAGAACTCATTTCTGCATACCTTGAACCTGCCTGTCCAGGTGGACCCATTGTCTCAGATTGCTCCTGCTCCACAGAACTCATTTCTGCATACCTTGATACCTTGAACCTGCCTGTCCAGGTAGAGCCATTGTCTCAGATTGCTCCTGACCCACATAACTCATTTCTGCATACCTTGATACCTTGAACCTGCCTGTCCAGTTAGACACACCGTCTCAGATTGCTCCTGCTCCACAGAACTCATTTCTGCATACCTTGAACCTGCCTGTCCAGCTGGACCCACAGTCTCAGATTGCTCCTGCTCCACAGAACTCATTTCTGCATAACTTGATACCTTGAAACTGCCTGTCCAGGTGGACCCATTGTCTCAGATTGCTCCTGCCCACCGAGCATGCGCGATGTCGCCAGCGCGTCACCAGGTAAGTGGGCGGGGCCTCGGAACCTGCCTGTCCAGGTGGACCCATTGTCTCAGATTGCTCCTGCCCCACATAACTCATTTCTGCATACCTTGATACCTTGAACCTGCCTGTCCAGGTGGACCCATTGTCTCAGATTGCTCCTGCCCCACAGAACTCATTTCTGCATACCTTGATACCTTGAACCTGCCTGTCCAGGTGGACCCATTGTCTCAGATTGCTCCTGCCCCACCCAACTCATTTCTGCATACCTTGATACCTTGAACCTGCCTGTCCAGGTGGACCCATTGTCTCAGATTGCTCCTGCCCCACAGAACTCATTTCTGCATACCTTGATACCTTGAACCTGCCTGTCCAGGTAGACCCACCGTCTCAGTTTGCTCCTGCCCCACAGAACTCATTTCTGCATACCTTGCACCTGCCTGTCCAGGTGGACCCATTGTCTCAGATTGCTCCTGCTCCACAGAACTCATTTCTGCATACCTTGATACCTTGAACCTGCCTGTCCAGGTAGACCCATTGTCTCAGATTGCTCCTGCCCCACTGAACTCATTTCTGCATACCTTGATACCTTGAACCTGCCTGTCCAGGTAGAACCATTGTCTCAGATTGCCCCTGCCCCACAGAACTCATTTCTGCATACCTTGATACCTTGAACCTGCCTGTCCAGGTGGACCTACCGTCTCAGATTGCTCCTGCCCCACCGAACTCATTTCTGCATACCTTGATACCTTGAACCTGCCTGTCCAGGTGGACCCATTGTCTCAGATTGCTCCGGCCCCACCGAACTCATTTCTGCATACCTTGATACCTTGAACCTGCCTGTCCAGGTAGACCCATTGTCTCAGATTGCTCCTGCCCCACTGAACTCATTTCTGCATACCTTGATATCTTGAACCTGCCTGTCCAGGAAGAACCATTGTCTCAGATTGCTCCTGCCCCACAGAACTCATTTCTGCATAACTTCATACCTTGAATCTGCCTGTCCAGGTGGACCCATTGTCTCAGATTGCTCCTGCCCCACAGAACTCATTTCTGCATACCTTGATACCTTGAACCTGCCTGTCCAGGTGGGCACATTGTCTCAGATTGCTCCTGCCCCAGAGAACTCATTTCTGCATACCTTGATACCTTGAACCTGCCTGTCCAGGTGGACCCATTGTCTCAGATTGCTCCTGCCCCACCCAACGCATTTCTGCATATCTTGATACCTTGAACCTGCCTGTCCAGGTGGACCCATTGTCTCAGATTGCTCCTGCCCCACAGAACTCATTTCTGCATACCTTGATACCTTGAACCTGCCTGTCCAGGTAGACCCACCGTCTCAGATTGCTCCTGCCCCACCGAACTCATTTCTGCATTCCTTGATACCTTGAACCTGCCTGTCCAGGTGGACCCATTGTCTCAGATTGCTCCGGCCCCACAGAACTCATTTCTGCATACCTTGAACCTGCCTGTCCAGGTGGACCCATTGTCTCAGATTGCTCCTGCTCCACAGAACTCATTTCTGCATACCTTGATACCTTGAACCTGCCTGTCCAGGTAGAGCCATTGTCTCAGATTGCTCCTGACCCACATAACTCATTTCTGCATACCTTGATACCTTGAACCTGCCTGTCCAGGTAGACCCACCGTCTCAGATTGCTCCTGCTCCACAGAACTCATTTCTGCATACCTTGAACCTGCCTGTCCAGGTGGACCCACAGTCTCAGATTGCTCCTGATCCACAGAACTCATTTCTGCATAACTTGATAACTTGAAACTGCCTGTCCAGGTGGACCCATTGTCTCAGATTGCTCCTGCCCACCGAGCATGCGCGATGTCGCCAGCGCGTCACCAGGTAAGTGGGCGGGGCCTCGGAACCTGCCTATCCAGGTGGACCCATTGTCTCAGATTGCTCCTGCCCCACATAACTCATTTCTGCATACCTTGATACCTTGAACCTGCCTGTCCAGGTGGACCCATTGTCTCAGATTGCTCCTGCCCCACAGAACTCATTTCTGCATACCTTGATACCTTGAACCTGCCTGCCCAGGTGGACACATTGTCTCAGATTGCTCCTGCCCCAGAGAACTCATTTTTGCATACCTTGATACCTTGAACCTGCCTGTCCAGGTGGACCCATTGTCTCAGATTGCTCCTGCCCCACCCAACTCATTTCTGCATATCTTGATACCTTGAACCTGCCTGTCCAGGTGGACCCATTGTCTCAGATTGCTCCTGCCCCACAGAACTCATTTCTGCATACCTTGATACCTTGAACCTGCCTGTCCAGGTAGACCCACCGTCTCAGATTGCTCCTGCCCCACAGAACTCATTTCTGCATACCTTGAACCTGCCTGTCCAGGTGGACCCATTGTCTCAGATTGCTCCTGCTCCACAGAACTCATTTCTGCATACCTTGATACCTTGAACCTGCCTGTCCAGGTAGAGCCATTGTCTCAGATTGCTCCTGACCCACATAACTCATTTCTGCATACCTTGATACCTTGAACCTGCCTGTCCAGGTAGACCCACCGTCTCAGATTGCTCCTGCTCCACAGAACTCATTTCTGCATACCTTGAACCTGCCTGTCCAGGTGGACCCACAGTCTCACATTGCTCCTGCTCCACAGAACTCATTTCTGCATAACTTGATACCTTGAAACTGCCTGTCCAGGTGGACCCATTGTCTCAGATTGCTCCTGCCCACCGAGCATGCGCGATGTCGCCAGCGCGTCACCAGGTAAGTGGGCGGGGCCTCGGAACCTGCCTATCCAGGTGGACCCATTGTCTCAGATTGCTCCTGCCCCACATAACTCATTTCTGCATACCTTGATACCTTGAACCTGCCTGTCCAGGTGGACCCATTGTCTCAGATTGCTCCTGCCCCACAGAACTCATTTCTGCATACCTTGATACCTTGAACCTGCCTGTCCAGGTGGACCCATTGTCTCAGATTGCTCCTGCCCCACCCAACTCATTTCTGCATACCTTGATACCTTGAACCTGCCTGTCCAGGTGGACCCATTGTCTCAGATTGCTCCTGCCCCACAGAACTCATTTCTGCATACCTTGATACCTTGAACCTGCCTGTCCAGGTAGACCCACCGTCTCAGGTTGCTCCTGCCCCACAGAACTCATTTCTGCATACCTTGCACCTGCCTGTCCAGGTGGACCCATTGTCTCAGATTGCTCCTGCTCCACAGAACTCATTTCTGCATACCTAGATACCTTGAAACTGCCTGTCCATGTGGACCCATTGTCTGAGATTGCTCCTGCCCCATCGAACTCATTTCTGCATACCTTGCTACCTTGAACCTGCCTGTCCAGGTAGACCCATTGTCTCAGATTGCTCCTGCCCCACATAACTCATTTCTGCATACCTTGATACCTTGAACCTGCCTGTCCAGGTAGACCCATTGTCTCAGATTGCTCCTGCCCCACCCAACTCATTTCTGCATACCTTGATACCTTAAACCTGCCTGTCCAGGTAGACCCATTGTCTCAGATTGCTCCTGACCCACATAACTCATTTCTGCATACCTTGATACCTTGAACCTGCCAGTCCAGGTAGACCCATTGTCTCAGATTGCTGCTGCCCCACAGAACTCATTTCTGCATACCTTGATACCTTGAACCTGCCTGTCCAGGTGGACCCATTGTTTCAGATTGCTCCTGCCCCACAGAACTCATTTCTGCATACCTTGATACCTTGAACCTGCCTGTCCAGGTAGACCCACCGTCTCGGATTGCTCCTGCCCCACAGAACTCATTTCTGCATACCTTGAACCTGCCTGTCCAGGTGGACCCACCGTCTCAGATTGCTCCTGCTCCACAGAACTCATTTCTGCATACCTTGATACCTTGAACCTGCCTGTCCAGGTGGACCCACCGTCTCAGATTGCTCCTGCTCCACAGAACCCATTTCTGCATACCTTGATACCTTGAAACTGCCTGTCCAGGTGGACCCATTGTCTCAGATTGCTCCTGACCCACATAACTCATTTCTGCATACCTTGATACCTTGAACCTGCCTGTCCAGTTAGACCCACCGTCTCAGATTGCTCTTGCTCCACAGAACTCATTTCTGCATACCTTGATACCTTGAAACTGCCTGTCCAGGTGGACTCATTGTCTCAGATTGCTCCTGACCCACATAACTCATTTCTGCATACCTTGATACCTTGAACCTGCCTGTCCAGGTGGACCCATTGTCTCAGATTGCTCCTGCCCTTCAGAACTCATTTCTGCATACCTTGATACCTTGAAACTGCCTGTCCAGGTGGACCCACCGTCTCAGATTGCTCCTGCCCCACATAACTCATTTCTGCACACCTTGATACCTTGAACCTGCCTGTCCAGGTGGACCCATTGTCTCAGATTGCTCCTGCCCCACAGAACTTGTTTCTGCATAACTTGATACCTTGAACCTGCCTGTCCAGGTGGACCTACCGTCTCAGATTGCTCCTGCCCCACAGAACTCATTTCTGCATACCTTGATACCTTGAGCCTGCCTGTCCAGGTGGACCCATTGTCTCAGATTGCTCCTGCCCCACAGAACTCATTTCTGCATACCTTGATACCTTGAACCTGCCTGTCCATGTGGACCCATTGTCTCAGAATGCTCCTGCCCCACATAACTCATTTCTGCACACCTTGATACCTTTAACCTGCCTGTCCAGGTAGACCCATTGTCTCAGGTTGCTCCTGCCCAACAGAACTCATTTCTGCATACCTTGATACCTTGAACCTGCCAGTCCAGGTGGACCTACCGTCTCAGATTGCTCCTGCCCCACCGAACTCATTTCTGCATACCTTGATACCTTGAACCTGCCTGTCCAGGTAGACCCATTGTCTCAGATTGCTCCTGCCCCACCGAACTCATTTCTGCATAACTTGATACCTTGAACCTGCCTGTCCAGGTAGACCCATTGTCTCAGATTGCTCCTGCCCCACTGAACTCATTTCTGCATACCTTGATACCTTGAACCTGCCTGTCCAGGTAGAACCATTGTCTCAGATTGCTCCTGCCCCACAAAACTCATTTCTGCATACCTTCATACCTTGAACCTGCTTGTCCAGGTAGACCCATTGTCTCAGATTGCTCCTGCCCCTCAGAACTCATTTCTGCATACCTTGATACCTTGAACCTGCCTGTCCAGGTGGACCCATTGTCTCAGGTTGCTCCTGCCCCACAGAACTCATTTCTGCATACCTTGATACCTTGAACCTGCCTGTCCAGGTAGACCCACCGTCTCAGATTGCTCCTGCTCCACAGAACTCATTTCTGCATACCTTGATACCTTGAACCTGCCTGTCCAGGTGGACCCACCGTCTCAGATTGCTCCTGCCCACCGAGCATGCGCGATGTCGCCAGCGCGTCACCAGGTAAGTGGGCGGGGCCTCGGAACCTGCCTGTCCAGGTGGACCCATTGTCTCAGATTGCTCCTGCCCCACAGAACTCATTTCTGCATACCTTGATACTTTGAACCTGCCTGTCCAGGTGGACCCTTTGTCTCAGATTGCTCCTGCCCCACAGAACTCATTTCTGCATACCTTGATACCTTGAACCTGCCTGTCCAGGTGGACCTACCGTCTCAGATTGCTCCTGCCCCACCGAACTCATTTCTGCATACCTTGATACCTTGAACCTGCCTGTCCAGGTGGACCCATTGTCTCAGATTGCTCCTGCCCCACCGAACTCATTTCTGCATACCTTGATACCTTGAACCTGCCTGTCCAGGTGGACCCATTGTCTCAGATTGCACCTGCCCCACAGAACTCATTTCTGCATACCTTGATACCTTGAACCTGCCTGTCCAGGTGGACCCATTGTCTCAGATTGCTCCTGCCCCACATAACTGATTTCTGCATACCTTGATACCTTGAACCTGCCTGTCCAGGTGGACCTACCGTCTCAGATTGCTCCTGACCCAGATAACTCATTTCTGCATACCTTGATACCTTGAACCTGCCTGTCCAGGTGAACCCACAGTCTCAGATTGCTCCTGCCCCACAGAACTCATTTCTGCATACCTTGATACCTTGAACCTGGCTGTCCAGGTGGACCTACCGTCTCAGATTGCTCCTGCCCCACCGAACTCATTTCTGCATACCTTGATACCTTGAACCTGCCTGTCCAGGTAGACCCATTGTCTCAGATTGCTCCTGCCCCACTGAACTCATTTCTGCATACCTTGATACCTTGAACCTGCCTGTCCAGGTAGAACCATTGTCTCAGATTGCCCCTGCCCCACAGAACTCATTTCTGCATACCTTGATACCTTGAACCTGCCTGTCCAGGTGGACCTACCGTCTCAGATTGCTCCTGCCCCACCGAACTCATTTCTGCATACCTTGATACCTTGAACCTGCCTGTCCAGGTGGACCCATTGTCTCAGATTGCTCCTGCCCCACAGAACTCATTTCTGCATACCTTGATACCTTGAACCTGCCTGTCCAGGTGGACACATTGTCTCAGATTGCTCCTGCCCCAGAGAACTCATTTCTGCATACCTTGATACCTTGAAACTGCCTGTCCAGGTGGACCCATTGTCTCAGATTGCTCCTGCCCCACCCAACTCATTTCTGCATATCTTGATACCTTGAACCTGCCTGTCCAGGTGGACCCATTGTCTCAGATTGCTCCTGCCCCACAGAACTCATTTCTGCATACCTTGATACCTTGAACCTGCCTGTACAGGTAGACCCACCGTCTAAGATTGCTCCTGCCCCACAGAACTCATTTCTGCATACCTTGAACCTGCCTGTCCAGGTGGACCCATTGTCTCAGATTGCTCCTGCTCCACAGAACTCATTTCTGCATACCTTGATACCTTGAACCTGCCTGTCCAGTTAGACCCACCGTCTCAGATTGCTCCTGCTCCACAGAACTCATTTCTGCATACCTTGAACCTGCCTGTCCAGCTGGACCCACAGTCTCAGATTGCTCCTGCTCCACAGAACTCATTTCTGCATAACTTGATACCTTGAACCTGCCTGTCCAGGTAGACCCACCGTCTCAGATTGCTCCTGCTCCACAGAACTCATTTCTGCATACCTTGAACCTGCCTGTCCAGGTGGACCCACAGTCTCAGATTGCTCCTGCTCCACAGAACTCATTTCTGCATAACTTGATACATTGAAACTGCCTGTCCAGGTGGACCCATTGTCTCAGATTGCTCCTGCCCACCGAGCATGCGCGATGTCGCCAGCGCGTCACCAGGTAAGTGGGCGGGGCCTCGGAACCTGCCTATCCAGGTGGACCCATTGTCTCAGATTGCTCCTGCCCCACATAACTCATTTCTGCATACCTTGATACCTTGAACCTGCCTGTACAGGTGGACCCATTGTCTCAGATTGCTCCTGCCCCACAGAACTCATTTCTGCATACCTTGATACCTTGAACCTGCCTGTCCAGGTGGACCCATTGTCTCAGATTGCTCCTGCCCCACCCAACTCATTTCTGCATACCTTGATACCTTGAACCTGCCTGTCCAGGTGGACCCATTGTCTCAGATTGATCCTGCCCCACAGAACTCATTTCTGCATTACTTGATACCTTGAACCTGCCTGTCCAGGTAGACCCACCGTCTCAGGTTGCTCCTGCCCCACAGAACTCATTTCTGCATACCTTGCACCTGCCTGTCCAGGTGGACCCATTGTCTCAGATTGCTCCTGCTCCACAGAACTCATTTCTGCATACCTTGATACCTTGAAACTGCCTGTCCAGGTGGACCCATTGTCTGAGATTGCTCCTGCCCCATCGAACTCATTTCTGCATACCTTGATACCTTGAACCTGCCTGTCCAGGTAGACCCATTGTCTCAGATTGCTCCTGCCCCACATAACTCATTTCTGCATACCTTGATACCTTGAACCTGCCTGTCCAGGTAGACCCATTGTCTCAGATTGCTCCTGCCCCACCCAACTCATTTCTGCATACCTTGATACCTTGAACCTGCCTGTCCAGGTAGACCCATTGTCTCAGATTGCTCCTGACCCACATAAATCATTTCTGCATACCTTGATACCTTGAACCTGCCTGTCCAGGTAGACCCATTGTCTCAGATTGCTCCTGCCCCACAGAACTCATTTCTGCATACCTTGATACCTTGAACCTGCCTGTCCAGGTGGACCCATTGTCTCAGATTGCTCCTGCCCCACAGAACTCATTTCTGCATACCTTGATACATTGAACCTGCCTGTCCAGGTAGACCCACCGTCTCGGATTGCTCCTGCCCCACAGAACTCATTTCTGCATACCTTGAACCTGCCTGTCCAGGTGGACCCACCGTCTCAGATTGCTCCTGCTCCGTAGAACTCATTTCTGCATACCTTGATACCTTGAACCTGCCTGTCCAGGTGGACCCACCGTCTCAGATTGCTCCTGCTCCACAGAACTCATTTCTGCATACCTTGATACCTTGAAACTGCCTGTCCAGGTGGACCCATTGTCTCAGATTGCTCCTGACCCACATAACTCATTTCTGCATACCTTGATACCTTGAACCTGCCTGTCCAGGTAGACCCATTGTCTCAGATTGCTCCTGCCCCACCGAACTCATTTCTGCATACCTTGATACCTTGAACCTGCCTGTCCAGGTAGACCCATTGTCTCAGATTGCTCCTGCCCCACCCAACTCATTTCTGCATACCTTGATACCTTGAACCTGCCTGTCCAGGTGGACCCATTGTCTCAGATTGCTCCTGCCCTTCAGAACTCATTTCTGCATACCTTGAAACTGCCTGTCCAGGTGGAGCCACCGTCTCAGATTGCTCCTGCCCCACATAACTCATTTCTGCACACCTTGATACCTTGAACCTGCCTGTCCAGGTGGACCCATTGTCTCAGATTGCTCCTGCCCCACAGAACTCGTTTCTGCATACCTTGATACCTTGAACCTGCCTGTCCAGGTGGACCTACCGTCTCAGATTGCTCCTGCCCCACAGAACTCATTTCTGCATACCTTGATACCTTGAGCCTGCCTGTCCAGGTGGACCCATTGTCTCAGATTGCTCCTGCCCCACAGAACTCATTTCTGCATACCTTGATACCTTGAACCTGCCTGTCCATGTGGACCCATTGTCTCAGAATGCTCCTGCCCCACCGAACTCATTTCAAGCATACCTTGATACCTTGAACCTGCCTGTCCAGGTGGACCCACCGTCTCAGATTGCTCCTGCCCCACATAACTCATTTCTGCACACCTTGATACCTTTAACCTGCCTGTCCAGGTAGACCCATTGTCTCAGGTTGCTCCTGCCCCACAGAATTCATTTCTGCATACCTTGATACCTTGAACCTGCCTGTCCTGGTAGACCCATTGTCTCAGATTGCTCCTGCCCCACAGAACTCATTTCTGCATACCTTGATACCTTGAACCTGCCTGTCCAGTTAGACCCATTGTCTCAGATTGCTCCTGCCCGACAGAACTCATTTCTGCATACCTTGATACCTTGAACCTGCCTGTCCAGGTAGACCCATTGTCTCAGATTGCTCCTGCCGCACAGAACACATTTCTGCATACCTTGATACCTTGAACCTGCCTGTCCAGGTGGTCCCACCGTCTCAGATTGCTCCTGCCCCACCGAACTCATTTCTGTATACCTTGATACCTTGAACCTGCCTGTCCAGGTAGACCCATTGTCTCAGATTGCTCCTGCCCCACCGAACTCGTTTCTGCATACCTTGATACCGTCTTATCCCCCCCTTGTTCAATCCCTTCCCACCTATGTTCGTGACACTTCTCACGCTTTGAATTTTTTCAATGATTTTAAGTTCCCTCGCCCCCACCACCTTATTTTCTCCATGGACGTCCAGTCCCTATATACCTCCACCCCCGACCAGGAAGGTCTCAAAGCTCTCCGCTTCTTTTTGGATTCCAGTCCTAAACAATTCCCCTCTGCAACCACTCTCCTCCGTCTAGCGGAATTAGTTCTTACACTCAATAATTTATCCTTTGTCTTCTCCTACTTCCTCCAAACCAAGGGTGTAGCCATGGGCACCCACATGGGTCCCAGTTATGCCTGCCTTTTTGTTGGTTATGTGGAACAGTCCATGTTCCAAGTCTATACGGGTATCCATCCCCCTCTTTTACTTCGCTACATCGACGACTGCATTGGGTCTGCCTCCTGCACGCATGCTGAGCTCGTTGACTTCATTAACTTTCACCCTGCCCTCAAATTTACCTGGTCCATTTCCGACACCTCCCTCCCCTTTCTTGATCTTTCTGTCCCCATCTCTGGAGACGGCTTATCTACTGATATCTACTATAAGCCTACAGACACTCACAGCTACCTGGACTATTATTCTTCCCACCCTGTCTCTTGCAAAAATGCTGTCCCCTTCTCGCAATTCCTCCGTCTCTACCGCATCTGCTCTCAGGATGAGGCTTTTCATTCCAGGACGAAGGAGATGTCTTCCTTTTTTAAACAAAGGGGCTCTGACGGTGGTGTCTGAAAAGAGGATGCTGTCCAAGTTGCATGCCATCTTGGACAACGACTCCCATCCACTCCATAATGTACTGGTTAGGCACAGGATTACATTCAGCCAGAGACTCATTCCACCGAGATGTAACACTGAGCGTCATAGGAAGTCATTCCTACCTGTGGCCATCAAACTTTACAACTCCTCCCTCGGAGTGTCAGACACCCTGAGCCAATAGGCGGGCCCTGGACTTATTTCCACTTGGCATGATTAACTTATTATTATTTAATTATTTATGGTTTTATATTGCAATATTTCTTCACTATTCTTGGTGGTGCGTCTGCAACGAAACCCAGTTTCCCTCGGGGTCAATAAAGTATGTCTGTCTGTCATCACCTCTGCTCTGAAATGCATCTCTCCCATTTCCCGCACATCTGCCCTCACCCCATCTGCCCACCACCCGACTCGGGATAGGGTTCCCCTTGTCCTCACCTACCACCCCACCAGCCTCCGGGTCCAACGTATATTTCTCCGTAACTTCCGCCACCTCCGACGGGATCCCACTGCCAAGCACATCTTTCCCTCCACATTCCCTTTCTGCTTTCCGCAGGGATCGCTCCCTATGCGACTCCCTTGTCGTCCCCCCATCCCTCCCCACCGATCTCCCTCCTGGCACTTATCCTTGTAAGCAGAACAAGTGCTACACCTGCCCTTACACTTCCTCCCTCACCACCATTCAGGGCCCCAAACTGTCCTTCCAAGTGAGGCGACACTTCACCTGTGAGTCGGCTGGTGTGGTATACTGCGTCCGGTGCTCCCGGTGTGGCCTTTGGTGAGACCCGACGCAGACTGGGAGACCATTACGCTGAACACCTACGCTCGGTCTGCCAAGGAAAGCAGGATCTCCCAGGGGCCACACATTTTAATTCCACGTCCCATTCCCATTCTGATATGTCTATCCATGGCCTCCTCTACTGTCAAGATGAAGCCACACTCAGGTTGGAGGAACAATAACATATACCGGCTGGGTAGCCTCCAACCTGATGGCATGAACATTGAATTCTCTAACTTCAGTTAATGACCCTCCTCCCCTTCTTACCCCATCCCTGATATATTTAGGTTTTTTTTTCCCACCCTCCTCCTTTTTTCACTGTTTCTGCCCGTCACTCTACCCGTTCTCCATCTCCCTCTGGTGCCCCCCTCCCTCTTTCTTTCTCCCGAGGCCTCCCGTCCCATGATCCTTTCCCTTCTCCAGCTCTGTATCCCTTTCGCCAATCACCTTATAGCTCTTAGCTTCATCCCTCCCCCTCCGGTCTTCTCCTATCATTTCGCATTTTCCCCTCCCCTCGTACTTTCAAATCTCTGACTATATTTCCTTTCAGTTAGTCCTGACGAAGGGTCTCGGCCCGAAACGTCGACAGAGCTTCTCCCTGTAGATGCTGCCTGGCCTGCTGCGTTCCGCCAGCATTTCGTGTGTGCTGCAGATGCTGCGGATCCGCGGTAAAACGGGATCACGTGACGGGTGGAGGGTCTCCCACGTGACCCGGTGACTCCGCTCCTCGCCCCTCACACGCTGCCCGACCTCCCCACCGCATCTCCCACATTATTCCATGTTTACACCGGGTACACGTTTAACATTTTCCCTCCGTATATTCCCGTCCCATCCCTCCACCTCCCTGGGTCACTGTTACGGGTTCGAATCCCATTCCGGTCCGACTGACATTTTAGATCCAGAACAGAATTGTGCAGGTTTCATGTAAATCAGTCTATGTTTATAAACACTAATTTCTATTCACATTCCTCCTGCCTCACTGGACAGGAACACTGAAACATCAAGTGAGAAACAGCAGGAGGTGGCCATTCAGCCCCTCTAACCATAATTGTCTCTCTGCGCGTGTTAGTGTGGGGATCGGGATTTTACACCATATTCCAGGCACAATCACAACAAAACACAAATAATTGTCACTCTGCCCGACCCTCCGGCAGTTTGTCCTTTGGTCTGTATAACCCGTGTTAGTGCGGGGATCGGGATTTTACACCATATTCCAGGTACAATCCCAGCAAAACACAAATAATTGTCACTCTGCCCGACCCTCCGGCAGTTTGTCCTTTGGTGTGTATAACCCGTGTTAGTGTGGGGATCGGGATTTTACACCATATTCCAGGAACAATCCCAACAAAGCACAAATAATTGTCACTCTGCCCGACCCTCCGGCAGTTTGTCCTTTGGTCTGTGTAACCCGTGTTAGTGTGGGAAGCGGGATTTTACACCATATTCCAGGAACAATCCCAACAAAGCACAAATAATTGTCACTCTGCCCGACCCTCCGGCAGTTTGTACTTTGGTCTGTATAACCCGTGTTAGTGTGGGGATCGGGATTTTACACCATATTCCAGGTACAATCACAACAAAACACAAATAATTGTCATTCTGCCCCGACCCTCCGGCAGTTTGTCCTTTGGTCTGTATAACCCGTGTTAGTGTGGGGAGCGGGATTTTACACCATATTCCAGGTACAATCTCAACAAAGCACAAATAATTCTCACCCTGCCCGAACCCTCCGGCAGTTTCTCCATTGGTCTGTATAACCCGTGTTAGTGTGGGGATCGGGATTTTACACCATATTCCAGGTACAATCCCAACAAAACACAAATAATTGTCACTCTGCCCGGACCCTCCGGCAGTTTGTCCTTTGGTCTGTGTACCCGTGTTAGTGTGGGGATCGGGATTTTACACCATATTCCAGGTACAATCACAACAAAACACAAATAATTGTCACTCTGCCCCGACCCTCCGGCAGTTTGTCCTTTGGTCTGTATAACCCGTGTTAGTGTGGGGATCGGGATTTTACACCATATTCCAGGTACAATCCCAACAAAACACAAATAATTGTCACTCTGCCCCGACCCTCCGGCAGTTTGTCCTTTGGTCTGTATAACCCGTGTTAGTGTGGGGATCGGGATTTTACACCATATTCCAGGTACAATCCCAACAAAACACAAATAATTGTCACTCTGCCCGGACCCTCCGGCAGTTTGTCCTTTGGTCTGTGTACCCGTGTTAGTGTGGGGATCGGGATTTTACACCATATTCCAGGTACAATCACAACAAAACACAAATAATTGTCACTCTGCCCCGACCCTCCGGCAGTTTGTCCTTTGGTCTGTATAACCCGTGTTAGTGTGGGGATCGGGATTTTACACCATATTCCAGGTACAATCCCAACAAAACACAAATAATTGTCACTCTGCCCGGACCCTCCGGCAGTTTGTCCTTTGGTCTGTATAACCCGTGTTAGTGTGGGGATCGGGATTTTACACCATATTCCAGGTACAATCACAACAAAACACAAATAATTGTCACTCTGCCCCGACCCTCCGGCAGTTTGTCCTTTGGTCTGTATAACCCGTGTTAGTGTGGGGATCGGGATTTTACACCATATTCCAGGTACAATCCCAACAAAACACAAATAATTGTCACTCTGCCCGGACCCTCCGGCAGTTTGTCCTTTGGTCTGTATAACCCGTGTTAGTGTGGGGATCGGGATTTTACACCATATTCCAGGTACAATCCCAACAAAACACAAATAATTGTCACTCTGCCCGGACCCTCCGGCAGTTTGTCCTTTGGTCTGTATAACCCGTGTTAGTGTGGGGATCGGGATTTTACACCATATTCCAGGTACAATCCCAACAAAGCACAAATAATTCTCACCCTGCCCGAACCCTCCGGCAGTTTGTCCTTTGGTCTGTATAACCCGTGTTAGTGTGGGGATCGGGATTTTACACCATATTCCAGGTACAATCTCAACAAAGCACAAATAATTGTCACTCTGTCCGGACCCTCCGACAGTTTGTCCTTTGGTCTGTGTAACCCGTGTTAGTGTGGGGATCGGGATTTTACACCATATTCCAGGTACAATCCCAACAAAGCACAAATAATTGTCACCTTGCCCGACACTCCGGCAGTTTGTCCTTTGGTCTGTATAACCCGTGTTAGTGTGGGGATCGGGATTTTACACCATATTCCAGGTACAGTCCCAACAAAGCACAAATAATTGTCACTCTGCCCCGACCCTCCGGCAGTTTGTCCTTTCGTCTGTATAACCCGTGTTAGTGTGGGGATCGGGATTTTACACCATATTCCAGGTACAATCCCAACAAAACACAAATAATTGTCACTCTGCCCCGACCCTCCGGCAGTTTGTCCTTTGGTCTGTGTAACCCGTGTTAGTGTGGGGATCGGGATTTTACACCATATTCCAGGTACAATCCCAACAAAACACAAATAATTGTCACTCTGCCCCGACCCTCCGGCAGTTTGTCCTTTCGTCTGTATAACCCGTGTTAGTGTGGGGATCGGGATTTTACACCATATTCCAGGTACAATCCCAACAAAACACAAATAATTGTCACTCTGCCCCGACCCTCCGGCAGTTTGTCCTTTGGTCTGTGTAACCCGTGTTAGTGTGGGGATCGGGATTTCACACCATATTCCAGGTACAATCCCAACAAAACACAAATAATTGTCACTCTGCCCCGACCCTCCGGCAGTTTGTCCTTTGGTCTGTGTAACCCGTGTTAGTGTGGGGATCGGGATTTTACACCATATTCCAGGTACAATCCCAACAAAACACAAATAATTGTCACTCTGCCCCGACCCTCCGGCAGTTTGTCCTTTGGTCTGTATAACCCGTGTTAGTGTGGGGATCGGGATTTTACACCATATTCCAGGTACAATCCCAACAAAACACAAATAATTGTCACTCTGCCCCGACCCTCCGGCAGTTTGTCCTTTGGTCTGTATAACCCGTGTTAGTGTGGGGATCGGGATTTTACACCATATTCCAGGTACAATCCCAACAAAACACAAATAATTGTCACTCTGCCCGGACCATCGGCAGTTTGTCCTTTGGTCTGTATAACCCGTGTTAGTGTGGGGATCGGGATTTTACACCATATTCCAGGTACAATCCCAACAAAACACAAATAATTGTCACTCTGCCCCGACCCTCCGGCAGTTTGTCCTTTGGTCTGTATAACCCGTGTTAGTGTGGGGATCGGGATTTTACACCATATTCCAGGTACAATCTCAACAAAACACAAATAATTGTCACTCTGCCCCGACCCTCCGGCAGTTTGTCCTTTGGTCTGTATAACCGGTGTTAGTGTGGGGATCGGGATTTTACACCATATTCCAGGTACAATCCCAACAAAACACAAATAATTGTCGCTCTGCCCGACCCTCCGGCAGTTTGTCCTTTGGTCTGTATAACCCGTGTTAGTGTGGGGATCGGGATTTTACACCATATTCCAGGTACAATCCCAACAAAACACAAATAATTGTCGCTCTGCCCGACCCTCCGGCAGTTTGTCCTTTGGTCTGTATAACCCGTGTTAGTGTGGGGATCGGGATTTTACACCATATTCCAGGTACAATCCCAACAAAACACAAATAATTGTCACTCTGCCCCGACCCTCCGGCAGTTTGTCCTTTGGTCTGTATAACCCGTGTTAGTGTGGGGATCGGGATTTTACACCATATTCCAGGTACAATCTCAACAAAGCACAAATAATTCTCACCCTGCCCGAACCCTCCGGCAGTTTCTCCATTGGTCTGTATAACCCGTGTTAGTGTGGGGATCGGGATTTTACACCATATTCCAGGTACAATCCCAACAAAACACAAATAATTGTCACTCTGCCCGGACCCTCCGGCAGTTTGTCCTTTGGTCTGTGTACCCGTGTTAGTGTGGGGATCGGGATTTTACACCATATTCCAGGTACAATCACAACAAAACACAAATAATTGTCACTCTGCCCCGACACTCCGGCAGTTTGTCCTTTGGTCTGTATAACCCGTGTTAGTGTGGGGATCGGGATTTTACACCATATTCCAGGTACAATCCCAACAAAACACAAATAATTGTCACTCTGCCCGGACCCTCCGGCAGTTTGTCCTTTGGTCTGTATAACCCGTGTTAGTGTGGGGATCGGGATTTTACACCATATTCCAGGTACAATCACAACAAAACACAAATAATTGTCACTCTGCCCGACCCTCCGGCAGTTTGTCCTTTGGTCTGTATAACCCGTGTTAGTGTGGGGATCGGGATTTTACACCATATTCCAGGTACAATCCCAACAAAACACAAATAATTGTCACTCTGCCCGGACCCTCCGGCAGTTTGTCCTTTGGTCTGTATAACCCGTGTTAGTGTGGGGATCGGGATTTTACACCATATTCCAGGTACAATCCCAACAAAACACAAATAATTGTCACTCTGCCCGGACCCTCCGGCAGTTTGTCCTTTGGTCTGTATAACCCGTGTTAGTGTGGGGATCGGGATTTTACACCATATTCCAGGTACAATCCCAACAAAACACAAATAATTGTCACTCTGCCCGGACCCTCCGGCAGTTTGTCCTTTGGTCTGTATAACCCGTGTTAGTGTGGGGATCGGGATTTTACACCATATTCCAGGTACAATCCCAACAAAACACAAATAATTGTCACTCTGCCCGGACCCTCCGGCAGTTTGTCCTTTGGTCTGTATAACCCGTGTTAGTGTGGGGATCGGGATTTTACACCATATTCCAGGTACAATCCCAACAAAACACAAATAATTGTCACTCTGCCCCGACCCTCCGGCAGTTTGTCCTTTGGTCTGTATAACCCGTGTTAGTGTGGTGATCGGGATTTTACACCATATTCCAGGTACAATCCCAACAAAACACAAATAATTGTCACTCTGCCCGACCCTCCGGCAGTTTGTCCTTTGGTCTGTATAACCCGTGTTAGTGTGGGGATCGGGATTTTACAACATATTCCAGGTACAATCCCAACAAAACACAAATAATTGTCACTCTGCCCCGACCCTCCGGCAGTTTGTCCTTTGGTCTGTATAACCCGTGTTAGTGTGGGGATCGGGATTTTACACCATATTCCAGGTACAATCCCAACAAAACACAAATAATTGTCACTCTGCCCCGACCCTCCGGCAGTTTGTCCTTTGGTCTGTATAACCCGTGTTAGTGTGGGGATCGGGATTTTACACCATATTCCAGGTACAATCCCAACAAAACACAAATAATTGTCACTCTGCCCCGACCCTCCGGCAGTTTGTCCTTTGGTCTGTATAACCCGTGTTAGTGTGGGGATCGGGATTTTACACCATATTCCAGGTACAATCCCAACAAAACACAAATAATTGTCACTCTGCCCGGACCATCGGCAGTTTGTCCTTTGGTCTGTATAACCCGTGTTAGTGTGGGGATCGGGATTTTACACCATATTCCAGGTACAATCCCAACAAAACACAAATAATTGTCACTCTGCCCCGACCCTCCGGCAGTTTGTCCTTTGGTCTGTATAACCCGTGTTAGTGTGGGGATCGGGATTTTACACCATATTCCAGGTACAATCTCAACAAAACACAAATAATTGTCACTCTGCCCCGACCCTCCGGCAGTTTGTCCTTTGGTCTGTATAACCGGTGTTAGTGTGGGGATCGGGATTTTACACCATATTCCAGGTACAATCCCAACAAAACACAAATAATTGTCGCTCTGCCCGACCCTCCGGCAGTTTGTCCTTTGGTCTGTATAACCCGTGTTAGTGTGGGGATCGGGATTTTACACCATATTCCAGGTACAATCTCAACAAAACACAAATAATTGTCACTCTGCCCGACCCTCCGGCAGTTTGTCCTTTGGTCTGTATAACCGGTGTTAGTGTGGGGATCGGGATTTTACACCATATTCCAGGTACCATCCCAACAAAACACAAATAATTGTCACCCTGCCCGGACCCTCCGGCAGATTGTCCTTTGGTCTGTATAACCCGTGTTAGTGTGGGGATCGGGATTTTACACCATATTCCAGGTACAATCCCAACAAAACACAAATAATTGTCACCCGGCCCCGACCCTCCGGCAGTTTGTCCTTTGGTCTGTATAACCCGTGTTAGTGTGGGGATCGGGATTTTACACCATATTCCAGGTACAATCTCAACAAAACACAAATAATTGTCACTCTGTCCCGACCCTCCGGCAGTTTGTCCTTTGGTCTGTATAACCCGTGTTAGTGTGGGGATCGGGATTTTACACCATATTCCAGGTACAATCTCAACAAAACACAAATAATTGTCACTCTGTCCCGACCCTCCGGCAGTTTGTCCTTTGGTCTGTATAACCCGTGTTAGTGTGGGGATCGGGATTTTACACCATATTCCAGGTACCATCCCAACAAAACACAAATAATTGTCACCCTGCCCCGACCCTCCGGCAGTTTGTCCTCTGGTCTGTATAACCCGTGTTAGTGTGGGGATCGGGATTTTACACCATATTCCAGGTACAATCCCAACAAAACACAAATAATTGTCACTCTGCCCGGACCATCGGCCCCGCTTGCAGGGCAACAGTCTGCCGGTGTTTGCCCCCCAAGGTGGTGAATCCCTCCGCTCGACAGCACCGTGGGCTCAGACATTTCCACAGATGAGCCCCTCCTGTCCCCCCCGGGACAAACATCCTGTCCGCCCCCTCTCTCACCATCTTCACCCTCTCAATGAAATCCCCCCTCCCCGGGGAGCCGGCATCAACCCGACGGGCCGAGCGGTCTCCTCCTACCTCTCGGCGATACATCGGACTCCGGCCGCGGGAGACGCTTCACAAACGCCCCAACTTCCCTCGGAGGGAAATGGAAATAAATCAGAAAGCGGACATTTACTTTGAGCTTTTCTCCGAGCGGGAGACGGACTCAGCGGGGTAACGCCCACTCGGCCTGTCCGCCTCCGCGACTGGTTGTAACCGGTGATTGACATCGGTCCGCACCAATGGGAATAGCGCAGCTCCTGAATCCTCTGTCGAAAGCGGTGCGGGAGGGGCTGGTCACGTGATTATTAGCCCAGCCGTTCAACCGATAAAGCTCGAGCGCAGCAGCGCGTGGGTGACGTAAGACACCGCGCACGTGAGGGCAGATCCTGGTTTAGGGAGCCCTGTGTGACGTCAGGCGCGTGGGGGGAGGAGCTGTGTGACGTCACCTGTGGGAGAGCGCTGGCATTTAATGGACCTTTCAGTGGGACAACAACATTAATCACGGGTTTCATCACTGAATCCAGTGTTGTGAGATGTAAAGTCCCCTGTTATGTGTCCGGCTGTGCCGTGTTGTTGGTGGAGTGGGCAGCGTGGTGTTTGTCTCGATTCGGGTCACAACACCAGAATTGCCAGCGGGGTCCATACACAGTGTATTAGTCAACAGAAAACCTCTCGTCCCTGCAGTCTTTGTCTCTTGGTAAAATCAACACCCTGACAGTGTGGACCATAGATACCCCTTCCTCTCAGAGTCAGGGAATCACTCAGACAGCTGATCGCTGAGAGGAATTATATTTATTGGTCATTAAAGTTCACCCAGATTCGTTTGGACGGATTTGATGTGGAATTCGGGGTTGACACAGTGAAAGGGCCGGATGGCCGAACTCTCTCCGTTATCGAAACATCCTTCCAGGTGAGGCGACACTTCACCTGTGAATCTTCCGGGGTCGCCTGTTGTGTCCGCTGCTCCCGATGCGGCCGCCTCTACACTCGTGACACCGGCTCCTCCGCAGTTATGCGGGGTAGGGTTGTTTTTTTTGGGGGGGATCAATATTATAGTTCCCTTTTGTCTGGAGGGGTGGGTTTGGGGGTTGATGATCAGGATGTCGTTCTGTTTTATGCGGGGGGTGGGGTGGGAGTTTGATTTTTCTCCCTGAGCGTCTTTCATGCTCTTTCTTTGTTTCGTGGTTCTCCGGAGAAGAACAAAAAAAACTCAGAGTTGTTTATGGATACTTGCTTTATAATAAATTAAACTTCGAACTATCCGCTCCGAGCGGGAGTTCCCGGTGTCCAAACATTTTCATTCCGATTCCCATTCTCGTTCCGACGTGTCAACCCATCGCCTCCTCTTGTGCCAAGATGAGGCTACCTTCAGGGTCCAGGATCAGCACCTCATATTCCGTGTATGTACCCCCACCCCCACAGCCTGATGGCATGAATATCGATTTCTCCTTCCGGTGAACAAATTTCCCTCACACCCCTCCCTCCCACTCCCTCTCTTCCTCTCTGACATTTCACGTCCTCTCACCTGCGTATCACTTCTCTCTGGGTCCACTGCTCCATATCTTTCTCCTATTCTCCACTCCCCTCTCCTATTAGACTCTATTTTCTTCTGCTCTTGTACTTTCCCACCAACCTGGTTTCACTTATCACCTTCCAGCGAGACATTTCCTCACCCGCCCCGATTTTATTCAGATATTTCTCCCATCCCATCTCAGTCCTGAAGGAGGGTTCAACTGAAACTCTTTTCGATAGAGGCTGCCCGGCCTGCTGAGATCCGCCAGCATTTTGTTTGTGTTGCTCTGAATTTCCAGCATCTGCAGACTTTGTGGTGTTTGTGATTTACCTCTCCGTTGTCCCTCCCGCCTCCAGCCACTAGTGGCGCTGCATGGACCTCCAGAGACTGGTGGCGCTGCATGGACCTCCAGAGACTGGTGGCGCTGTGCGGACCTCCGGCCACAGGTGGAGCTGTGGGGGCCTCCGGCCACTGGTGGCGCTGCGGAGAAACGTCTGCTATACGCATGCGCAGTGCTCTCTAGCTGTTGGCGGTTCTCCGATTCGAGCAGAGGTGAGTCGGGGTTGATCCCGAAATTGTGTAAATGTGGGCCGGTTGCATCATTGGGAAAGGGCCGGGCCCGAGCTCTGCCGGACGGCTGGAGCAGGGGTGCAGTGGCAATTTTTTAGGTGCCGGAGCTGTACGGGGGGCGGGGGGGGTGGGGGTGTGGGTTGATAAGTTCGTGGCCTAAGTTAGCAGGCTTAAAGTTATACAACTCTCGGTACCTGCACGTGGTTCAACTCTTTGAGTGATTATGCATAAAGTTTGAAATTAATAACTTTTGCGGTATTTCTGTTTCAGATAATTGAAAATTGCTCGGTTTTGTAAAATTGACTCGTTCCACCTTAGGCCACGAAGTTATCAATCACCCCTAGTTTGTGACACCCAATTTGTGTACCTGTTCATTTCATGTACTGGGCAACTTCCTTGCCCCATTCGTGTAATGAGCAGGTACACAAATTGGGTGTGACATATATAGGGCTTCTTATAATGTCATTACAATGCCATTAGGCTTTACAATTCAACTGCCAGGACTTAAGAACTTTTTTAAAGCTATTATTAATGCTTTTTGAGTTAGTGATTTAGATGCATATCATATTATTACTGAGTTAAGTATTGTATGTAATGAGTTTTTGCTACAACAAGTGTATGGGACATTGGAAAAAATGTTGAATTTCCCCATGGGGATGAATAAAGTATCTATCTATCTATCTATCTAAGCAGTAAACCAAGATGAAAGAAATATGTGAATTCCAGAGCTCCACAGAAATATAGTTATAGCTAAGACATTAACAAGATTACAGCCTCTCACTACATTTCAGTGTATAACTGGTACAATTAAACATATAATACTTAATTTAATAATATGACAAAGTATTGCACGGTTGCACTTAACTGATTATCATAAAATATAATTATCAAGCAAGTAAAATAACTTTGTTTGCTTAGAAGCCAAAGGGTTGTTAGTGAGAAAAATTTACTTTAGGATTAGCGAGTAATCCACGGACCAGCACAGATGTAGCCTTACTAATACGACTCAGTTGGAGCAGACAGCAGGGCCCGCAGCGCTTAGCAGTGTTCCTCAGAGGTATAAAAATAACAGAAATAAAGCCATTCATTTTTTTTTACACTTTTAGCCACCTAAATTGGAACCAAGTAATCAAGTATGAAAAAAGAACGTCTGACGAACTATTGCTAAAGCCAGGAATATTGCTGAATATTAGTCTCAAAGGTGGTAGGTTGGCAACTCTGCCTCGTACCGTTTCTCTCACAGAAATGGTTGGACGGGAAGTGTACCTGTGAGTGTCGATACTCACAATATTCTCACACGTCGGGTGTTACGTGGTTCGATCTTTACAGATTCTGTTTAGTCTTTAAATATATAAAAAGTTAAAGAAGCTTGAATCTTTACATGAATTATTATCGCATTTATACAAATAGAAAATATCGTAGTTTGCAAGTGACAAATGTTAACGGGAGGACAGCAACCATTTGGGAGTTTTGGAAATGCATTTCATCTCGTTCATTGCCTCACTAAATTACTCTTTTTCCTATCAACACAAAGAGAAAAAGAGCCTCTTTCCCATCAGCTACAATTGGTGGAGCGAGGCCAAGGGGTTGATTCGCTATTAATGATAGTTGAAATGACGTAAAACTAGCTTATAGCCCAGAAATGTTTTTTTTTTCCATTTAGCTTGTAAAACAAAACTAAATTTATCCAGGTGTAGAAGAGGATTTTGGATGATTAGCTTGTGTATTTGATCAAAATCAGGAAGAAGATGAGCGAGCAGTGAATTTTTCTTTCATTGTTTTCGACTTTTAAACTTGGGTTTCTATGTTCATTCCTTGCTTAATATAGCTCCTTCCTGGTATCCAATGGTACCCATTGGAAAGAGCGGAAAAATGCTCGCACTTCTGTGCAGGTATTTCCCAGCTTCCTAGGACAACGGGTCGAGCGAGAAGGAATTTCACAAATTCCTAAATAAAAAACAGTCACAGCTCCAGGATTTCACAAAAAACGATCAAATATCCTAATGTTATTAGTGGTATTTTTCCCCACCAGCCAACACCCCCTCTTCCCAACCCCCGCTTCCGTAAAATTCCCTCTATTTAATATGCGGCCGCTGTTAAATTCCGTGCTTGTTTATTTTGACTTTTTTACAGAGGTGTCGGAGCGGCTCTCCGGTGAGCTCTGGTAGCACTGCACCCCTGAATGTATGAGACAGTACAGTATTAAATGCAAAACCCTGAACAGTGTTGATGATCAGAGGGATCTTAGAGTCCAAGTTCATCGCTCCCTGAAAGAGACTGCACAGATTGATTGGGTGGTTAAGAAGGCACATGGCGTGGTTGTCTTTATTAGTTGAATTAGTTCAAAAGCCATGAAGTTGTGTTGCAGCTTTGTAAAACTTGTTAGCCCTCATCTGGAGTGTTTCATACAGTTCTGGTCGCCCCCATTCTCGGAGGGATGTCGGGGCTTTGGAGAGGGCGCAGAAGAGGTTTACCAGAACCCTGCCTGGATTAGAGGGCATGAGCTATAACGAGAGGCTGGACAAACTTGTGTTGTTTTCTCCAGAGCGGCGCAGGCTGGGGTGAGACTGGACGGACGTTTACAAGATTACGAGAGGAATAGGTAGAGTGGACAGACGTTATGTTTTACCTGGGGTTTGAAATGTCTGACACATTTAAGGTGAGAGGAGATGTGAGGGGCAAGTTTGTATATTTCCACAGAGTGCTGGGAAGCTGGAGACTATGCCTGGGGTGTTAGACCCCACCGGACACGTGATCCCATTTGCCCCTCCCATTTAACCGCAGATGTAACGATCTCTTTGTGCATGTTCACAATCTCCAGGTGGGTGGTCATGCATCCTCCATGTTGTGTTGGGAAATCTGATGTTGGCCACTGAGTCCCGTTAACTTCCCCCAACTCGCCTCGCTTCCTGAGGCTCCTCACATTTGTCCTGGAGCTTTATGGCTGTTGTGTCTTCTCCTGGACTAGGGTGGGTGAGAAAGGAGAACGTCCCAGGTTGTGGGGATCTTTGATTTCACTGCCTGCTTTACCAAGGGACTGGGAAGTCTAGGGGGGAGAATGGTTTCTGTGATGTGCTGATCTGGATCCAAAGGTCTCTGCAGTTCCTCGCAGTCACAGGCAGGGCAGTTACCATGCAAAGCGTGAAGTGTCCGGATGGGAAACTTTCTATGTTGTGTTGATAAAAATTTTGGTGAGGGTCAAAGTATATCTGGCAAAGTTCTTGTTATTTTTGCTAATTCTGTCATTTTAGAATTTTTTGTACAGTAGTATGTACTATTCATTCAGTACCTATGTGTTGCTGGAGGACCATCAGTGATCGTCCTTGATCCCTTCTCCCACCTGGTTCCATCTGCTCATCTTGTTCAACCTCTGTCCAGTCTCCTCACATCGTTTCAGTGATATACATCAACCATCTGGGTCATCCTCAGTCCGCCTTGTATCCCACCTCCTCAATGTTATATATCAGCAAACTTTCTTCCAACCCTTGTCTTCATTGTGAAGTGTTCTTCTGTACCTTTGGCCTCGCTGAGTCATTTCCAGAATCGGTTATTGTTAGTTGGAATGTCGGAGGGTCATTAGGTCCCAGTTCTGTTGTGCATTGGTGTGGAGGTGCTAGTTTATGAACAGTGACGGGCTGACACACTGCAGCATTTTACTGGCAGCAAAGAGTACTGGGAGAGTTGGTGCTTGGGCTCTAATCCTGTGATCGGCATTCCAGGCAAATGGAACTATTGGTGTTTTGGCTTTGACTTTGGTTTGAGCTTCTACAGATGGGGCTGTAAGATACAGATCCTGCAATGAAGCAGAAATTTTGAGCAGCTGGACATTGGTTGTGGTGAAATCTTAGATTGCACTACCCAGTGTGAGATGTGGGGACGATGTGTGAGACTCTTAGGGTCGGTGAGTGGCAGATTCAGCTGTGTGAGTCTTTGAGGTTGGGTCCTGGGAGATCACGGTTTTTGATCCAGGTAAAGTGGACCCGGGATTGAGCTGTTTGGGCTTGTGAGGTGTTGATCGAGTATTTCTGGTCTGGGATCAGATGTTTGTTTTTGGAGTTCCTTTGGAAGCAATGACTACCAATCTGAGGAGAGGATGAGTTCCCATTTCATCCTCACAGGGAGAAATGTTCCGTGTTTACAACAGTAGAAATAGACCCTGAGTATGGTGTTCAAACTGTGTTTGGAAATCCCACCCCCCCACTGTCACAGAGTGGAAATCAGGCAGCTGTGCTGGAGATCTGCACTAAAAACTGAAAATGTTTGAACTCAATCTGATGAAATGTTATTAATTGAATTGTATTGTAAGCTGTTCCTTACCTGCTGAGTGTTTCTGGTAATTCCAGTTTCTTTTTATTTCTTGGTTTATATTTCATGAAATGGACCTGTTTTAACCTGGAAATGAAAATGGCTGTGATAGTTTGTAGGCCTCCATTTGAGTCTCTGCAAGTCTCCCCTCTCCATGCCACCGATGTTGTCCAAGGGAAGGGCATTAGGACCCATACAGCTTGGCACTGGTGTCGTCGCTCAAGGACACACACGCAGCCTATGCCAAGGCTCAAACTAGCAACCTTCAGATCACTAGACCAATGCCTTAACCACTTGGCCACATGCCAGCACATGTGATAGTAGAACAGTAAAGAAAGCACAACGTTTCCCTTTAAATTATCCTGGTACCAATTTGTTTGTTATTCCTGGAAATGTGTTCAGTACAGTTGTTGCTAACAAGGTGTACATGAATAATCTCAGGAATGATCGGCGTTAATGTATGAGGAGCATTTGATGGTTCTGGACCTGTGCTCGATGGAGTTCAGAGGGACAGTGGGGATGGTGGAGGGATGTATGGTTAAGTAAACTTACCGAATGCTGAAAAGCCTGGATACAGTGGACATGGAGAGGATGTTTCCATTAGACAGAGTCTGTGATCTGACAGCACAGTCTCAGAATAAAGATGCTGCCTGTTAAAATTCAGTTGAGAAATTTTTTTTTGCCAAAATATGTCTGATCTATGGAATTTGTTGCCGCGGAGTCTGATTGAGGCTGCCATTTGGGTATATTTATGACAGAGATTAATATATTCATGATTGCTAAGTAGCTTCAGGGTTACAGGAGGAAGGCAGGAATATGGTGTTGGAATAAAAATCAGCCCTGGTTGAGTGGCGTGGCAGACCAGATGGATCGAATCATCTAATTCTGTTCCTTCGTCTTATGTCTTACCATGACTGAATGATGGCTCCTTCTTATCCCATATCGTTTTGTGACATATGAGGGACAATAAAAGATTGTTCACTGAGATCATTATATTTGCCTTCAACGTTTAAATTTCAGTGAGTTTTGTTCCTAGTAACATTAAGCAGAAATGTTTGGTCCTCCTTTGTAATGTTAATGTGCTTCATTATCTTTCATGTTAAAGTTAGACCTGCAGTGAGAGATTTATTGGAATAAAAACCACGACTGAAGACGAGGGAACAGCAACAAGTGAATCAGCCCGAGGACTGAGAGCACCAACTGGAGAGAACCCATCTGACTCAGGGTTTCCATTGATTCAGTCAGGAGAAAGTTTGGTGAGTCTCGTTTACTCAAACACTGGTCCTTTAGACATTACATACCTGCACAAAGGAAGGTAGGGAATAGTTGGGAGTGAGACAGAATGTGCCCAGAAGAACCAGTTATGCCTCTGTCAGAACCAGTTGTGAAGAAGCCCCCCCCCCAATGTTCCCTTTAAACTTTTTGCCCTTCACCCTTAACCCGTGTCCTCTGTTTTTTTTCTCCCCTAGCCTCAGTGGATAAAGCCTGCTTGCATTCACTTTATCTATACCCATCATAATTTTATATACCTCTATGAAGTCTCCGCTCATTCTTCTACGCTCCAAGGAATAAAGTCCTAAACTATTCAACCTTTCTCTGTAACTCAGTTTCTCAAGTCCCGGCAACATCCTCGTAAACCTTCTCTGCACTCTTTCAACCTTATTAATATCCTTCCTGTAATTCGGTGACCAGAGCTGCACATGATACTCCAAATTCAGCCTCACCAATGCCTTATACAACCTCACCATAACATTCCAATTCTTATACTCAATACTTTGATTCATAAAGGCCAATGTACAAAAAGCTCTCTTTACTACCCTATCTACCCATGACGCCACTTTTAGGGAATTTTGTATCAGTATTCCTAGATCCCTCTTCTACTGCACTCCTCAGTGCCCCACCATTTACCTTATCTGTTCTACATTGGTTTTTCCTTCTGAAGTGCAATACCTCACACTTGTCTGTATTAAACTCCATTTGCCATTTTTCAGCCCATTTTTCTAGCTGGTCCAGATCCCTTTGCAAGCTTTGAAAACCTTCCTCACTGTCCACTATACCTCCGATCTTTGTATCATCAGCAAATTTGCTGATCCAATTTACCAAATTATTATCCAGATCATTGATATAGATGACAAATAACAATGGACCCAGCACTGATCCCTGTGGCACACCACTAGTCACCGGCCTCCACTCAGAGAAACAATCCTCCACTACCAATCTCTGGCTTCTCCCATTGAGCCAATGTCTAGTCCAATTTACTACCTTACCAGCTATACCTAGCGACTGAATCTTCCTACCTAACCTCCCATGTGGGACTTTGTCAAAGGCCTTACTGAAGTCCATGTAGACAACATCCACTGCCTTGCTTTCATCCACTTTCCTTGTAACCTCCTCAAAACACTCTAATATATTTGTTAAACATGACCTACCACACACAAAGCCATGTTGACTCTCCCTAATAAGACCCTGTCTATCTAAATAATTGTCGATCCTGTCTCTTAGTACTCCTCCAATATTTTACGCACTACTGACATCAAACTTACCAGCCTATAATTTCGAGAATTACTTTTACAGCCTGCTTTAAACAACGGAACAACATGAGCTATCCTCCAAATCCCTGGCACCTCACCCGTAGATAACGACATTTAAATATATCTGCCAGGGCCCCTGCAATTTCAACAGTAGTCTCCTTCAAGGTCTGAGGGAATACCCTGTCAGGTCCTGGATATTTATCTACTCGCCTCAAGATAGCAAGCACCTCCTCCTCTTCTATCTGTATAGGTTCCATGACCTCAATACTTGTTTGCTTTATTTCCATTGACTCCATGCCAGTTCCCTTAGTAAATACAGACGCAAAAGAAACATTTAAGATCTCCCCCATTTCTTTCGGTTCCATACATAGCCGACCACTCTGATCTTCAAGAGGACCAATTTTATCCCTTTCTATCCTTTTACTCTTAACATACCTGATGTAGCTCTTTGGATTATCCTTCACTCTGACTGCCAAAGCAACCTCATGTCTTCTTTTAGCCCTCCTGATTTCTTTCTTAAGTATTTTCTTACTCTTTTTATACTCCTCTAGTACCTTATTTGCTCCCTGTTTCTTATACATGTCATACATCTCTCTTTTTCTTTATCAGAGTTTCCTCGAGAACCAAGGTTCCTTATTCTTATTCATTTAGCCTTTAATCCTGAGACTTTGTTCCCAGGGTGTCCTCATGGGGCGTCCAGAAATGATTTCAGCTGGTGACAACCCTGTTTTCCCCTGTGGGGTAACCCTCATGTGGAATCGGGCTAATGGTCGGACCTTCAACCAAGTGAGTCCAGTCTCCGCTGTTAGTCTGGCCAGTTTACTCTTCAGAGTGCCATTGGCTCTTTCCACCATACCGGCGGCCCGTGGGTGGTGTACACAGTGGAATTGTTGCTTGATAGCTAGTTCGTTACGTACCCCTTCGTTTGCTTTCACCACAAAGTGTGGGCCATTGTCAGAGCTCAGCATCTCTGGCAGGCCGTACCTGGGAATTATTTCCCGTAATAATACCTTCACAACAGTCAGCAGTATTAATGGTAGTTGGAAAAGCTTCAACCCATCTACTAAACACGTCTATAATAACTAAGCAGTATCTATAGCAATGTACTCGAGGCAATTCAATGAAATCAACTTGTAGACACGAAAAAGTTTCGCCTGTCAAGGGAGTCGTACCCGGTGTGCAGGGTACAGGTTACCAACCATTCCCTCCTTTTCCAAGTGTGTACAGTTATGTACATAATTGACCAATGTTAGTAAAAACTGTGTAGGAACACAAACCTGTCCCACTGGGTGATCCAAAAACCTAGGTCGGGGTCTTTCTGGCATCCCATCTGGGACCACAGATTGCGCTCATCCTCAGAGACGTCCCCCTGAAAGGTACGCACCTCCCGCATGTCTGGCAAACCCGTCCTGCTTGAGTAATGGAGGATTGCTTGACGGGAACCCGAGCGGACTACAACTACCGAGGATTGTGCCGCACTTTTCGCTGTCTCATCTGCTAAAGCATTGCCCGTAGTGACCAGGTTAGACATGCGGACGTGGGCTGCACACTTAATAATAGCCGAAACTCGAGGTAGCTGTAGAGAGGTGAGTAAGTTGTTTACAAAGGTGGCATTACTAATGGGGTGGCCAGAGGAAGTCAGGAATCCCCGTGTTCCCAGAGAGCCCCGTAGTCATGTACCATTCCAAACGCATAACGGGAGTCTGTGTGAACGTTCCCATTTCTGTCAGTTGCTGGGATACAGACACGAGTCAGAGCAAACAGCTCAGCCTTCTTGGCGGAGACAGCTGCTTCAAAAGAGGCCTGCTCAATTACTTCACTGTCCGTCACTATCGCATAGTCAGAATATCGTTTTCCTGCTGGATCCACAAAAGAGCTTCCATCCTCGTAAAAAGTTGCCTCAGGCTTGAGGGGGTATTGCAGAATGGATGGGAGAGTCTGTCCTTCTTTCACTGTGATCCAGACGGGGGGCAGTTGGTGCGGCCGACTTCATGGCCTGAAATTGCCCAGAGATGTGGTGCAACATCTTGGGTTTTGTCAATATTAAAAGAGAGTTTTACTAGATGTCCCATCTTCACTTCTGATTCCTTCCAGTATCGGAGTTGGCCCACAGGAAATCTTGCCAGTCTCCTTTCGTGCTGGAGGCTTGTTTTGTCAGGGTGTAGGCAGGGAACCCAAGGCAAACCCTGATGCTGGTATGGGCAGCCACCAGTCCTGTCTGTCGCCAAAGGAAATCCAGAACTTCAGACAGTAATCAACTGCCCTCTCTTCCTTTAACCTGTCCAATCACCGTGAATGGGAACTTCTGTCCCTCGAGGGCTGCGTAAATATGGCTTTCCTCAGTTGAGCACCCCGTAGGGTCAAAGTACAGAGTCACATGAGAGTCGGCCGCTGGCAGAAGGGGTTCAAACTCAGTGGAGTCCGGATTAAGTGCCCACCACTGGGGGGGGGGGTGTGCAGAAATTGGGGAAGCTGTCGGTTGTTCGCTAGTTGCAGGGTGATACCATTGTCTCTGCAGAGGATCTCGACTTCCAACAGACAGAGCAAGTCTCTCCCTGCTAGATTACACCCCCGACTGGTGGTGACTGTGAATGAAACCTCACACTGGCTCCCCTGGAATTCCACCTGCAGTGGCTGGTTATGTGAATACGTACATCCTATGCCCTCAAAGCCAGACACAGTGATTGTAGCGTCTGATAGCTGGAATCCCTTTTCTGATACTGTTTCCTGATCGAGAGTGGTTGTGGTTGCCCCCATATCAATCAGAAACGGAATTGGAATTCCAGCAACTTGCAATATTACATTGGGCTCTTCCTGAGGGGTGGAAATCACAGTAGGAAGCGTCCTTGCTTGTCCATTTCTAAACGGGTTGTTTTCCCCACCTGTCCCGTGGCAGCTTTCTGTTCTTCTGTTCCCATTTCTGATCCCCAGATATAGCCCGCTCGCATCCTTCTTTCCACTGAACATATTCTCCTTTAATATTAGTTCCCTTCAGGGTCGATCGGGATTCGAAAGTCGGGTCGCAATGATATGTCAAAGCTCAACGTATTCCATTTCGATCATTGTCAGGCCAATCCATATTATTTTTAATCCTGTTGGCTATCTATATTGGTAAGCGATAGAACAGTAGGGCATTAAACTGGGGGGACAGATTCCCATTATTAAAGGCTTGGTCTCCTGCGAAGGTGCCGTAGCAGGCCACAAATCACTCCCAATAGTCTGGTCCTGATTCCCCAGGGTTAGGTTTGCATTCAACTACTTTAGTGATGTTTACAGGTTGCTGGAGAGCCCTTTCCAAGGCTTGAATAATCTGGTCTGTCTGTTCATTCTCATTATGTTTTCCCGCCTGTAACTCCTGATAGGTTTGGTATCTCAAATCTGCCTTCCATTTCCTCCCCTCAGCAGCTGAGAGAATCATGCAGCAGAGACAGAATAAATCTTGTGGAGTTGCGTTAAACATTTTTGTATTGCGGACACACTGCTGGGTTTCTTTTCTATCTGGGGCCTGATTCATGATCATTCTCGTTTCTTGAGGCTCCCGGGGTGCAGACACAGGGATCACTGAGGGCTGTCCCTCCTCCTGCTCGTGGATTGGGCAGCATTCAGGTGGGAATTGTCTTTGTGGAGCCATTAACTGGGGTTTTATTGGATTCTTCCCTCCCTGTCTCAGAATAAACCTCTGTATTCCCTTTCAGGATCACATGGTAAAGTGACACCCCCCCCCCCCCCCTTTCCCTGTCCCGCTGTTTTACCCAAGCAGACACCGTTGGGGTTTGGGATCACTGGGTGAACTTGGCCCCTGGTAAGGTAGGAGAAGTACGGTGGGTGCCCACTTCCTCATCACGGTCACTGTCCTCAAACAGGGTCGGTATGACAGACATGGGTTTGGGATCCCTTGTTTCCCTATCAGTCTGTAACGAAACCCAATTTCCCTCGGGGTCAATAAAGTATGTCTGTCTGACGTTCCTGCCCTTCTCTCCTGTCTGGGCCGGCCTTGGTTTGCTTACGTTGTTCTTCCTGCTCTCATTTTCGGCATCCATCCACCCATTCACACTTCACTTTTAGCATCTCCCAACCTTTGCATTACATACCTCTATCCTGTTGTCACATGCTTTATTCCTCCAACTTGCTAATAATATACTGTTCCACTTCATATCTGCTTTTCCTTCCATTCCCTTTTCAACAATTTCCACTTCTTTCCACAGTTCTTTTTCCATATCAAATTTACTGCTTGTTCTCATGATGTAATATCCCAGGCTCCTGCACCCTCCCCCATCCGTGGCCACATTTTGTTCCCCAATTTCTTATTCAGCGCTGCACTCTGCATTTGAAAATCTTTTTCCTTGTCTGGAAAACTCTCAGTCGACTGCAATTGACCCATGTTCTCTTTGTCATTTACCCGGCACAAAGCCTCCTGCTCAATTATCGATCAGGTAACTTTACCCGGCTGGCACCTCCTGCTCAATTAATGAAATTACCTGGCATGTAAGCCTCCTGCCCACTTAGTAAAATTTACCTGGCACCACCTCCTGCCCACTTAGCAAAATTTTGCCTTATACGAGCCTCTCGACAGATTCTTTCCTGATCCCGTCAAGCTAAGCAATCAGCCTTGGGCGAGGGACCGTACCTCCAAATGAACTAACGGAGAGTGACAAAAGGTAAAATACCTACTGGGCACCCGGTCAGTCTCCGCAGTCCCCAGAGTGGTCCAGCCACTTGCTCAGCCCGTCTGCTTGGCACTCCCTGTATTGGGATCGTGTTCGTGGTGACAAATGTTAAAAGTTGAATCCAATTAAAACTCGGGAGTCCAGTTTCTTATCATCACCACAGTTTATTGTGCATTCTCCTGCAGGAGTTTGAGACCCAGTTGTCAAAGGGAAGGCATGTAAGCACTGCCACCATCTGACAAGTGGACTGACTTAGTCAGGTTACAGCCATATACCTGTACATAGTAAGCTCATACATTACAATTGCAATATGTTGTTTGAACTGGTACACCCAAGTCTGTTGGTGCAAAACTTAATTACTTAGAATTGAGAGTTCACTAAATCAAGGTTTTAATTACAGATGGATGTACAGTCCAGTCCTTGTCAGTTATTCCCTTTGCAAGGCCTGATTTAATTACAAACAGAAGTTCATTCCTGTCCTTATCAGTGAGTCCTCCTCCACATACTCAAACAAGAGTACAGTGTATAATGTTATCCGCTAATGAAAGTACAATGTATAATGTCATCAGCTCTCAGTGTGTCTCTTTGCAAGCCACAGAGAACTGGTTATGAGCCTGTCTTAGCTAAATGCTGAAAACGGAGTTCACTTCAGTTCAAAATTCCTATTCAGTCCCAATTATTCTTTCAGCCAGAGGTTACATAGGTTCAAAATGATTTTTTTTAATATATCCTCAATTCCTCAGGTGGGTTCAGGGGAAATATTTATGTCCAATATAGAAACTGCTGTTACCTGTGTGTATTGTGGCGATGCAAAAGTTACTGGAGAATTTGCAAGTGGGAAGAAGTGGAGTGATATTTGGAAATCTGACTTTTTAAAGTGTAGTTTAGCAAGCAAACCACATACGGACAATGTACAAATGCTCTGGTGAGAAAATCCTTCATTACCCGTTACAGGCCTGCTACATAGGTTGTGTGAGAGTGCACATGAACTCGATCACGTAAAATGTGTAAAATGTCCTTGTTTATGTTAAGAGCTTTTTTAGTTGTATAAGATGATGAGGGGCATTGATCGTGTGCATAGCCAGAGGTTATTTTCCCAGGGCTGAAATGGCTAACACAAGAGAGCAGAGTTTTAAGGTGCTTGAAAATTGATACTGAGGGGATATCAGGGGTAACTTTTTTTACACAGAGGATGGTGGGTGCATGGAATGCATTGCTGGCTTTTTGTGTGAGAGTGTTTCAGTTACTGTGGGAACAGGAAACCATGCAGCTCAGTGGGAACAGGGAATAATACCAATGGAGAGAGTCAAACTGAGCCAGGTCACAGATTGGAGATGGCAGAAATGCCCCATTCTTATAGAGACAGGAAGAGCATCAGAGAGTTTGAGGGTCATTCCAGATGCCAGCACTGTGCCCAGTTAGAAGGTGATTTCTCTCTCCAACTTGGGTTGAACTTCACTGTAACAGTGTGTTGCCAGATCACACCTTGACAACTCAAGTGATCTCATCTGAAATGTTGTCCGACACCCATTGATTGATTCTGTAAATCTTTTTACAAGTTAAAAATGACAAGGAATTTGTCTACGGGAATCTCGAACACAGCACACCAGTTTTGCTGTCTCTGTCCAGATATTGAAGAAGTGGAGCAAGGGATTCACTCGACCATCCTTCCTGCTCAGACTGTGGGGAGGGATTCACTCGATCATCCTTCCTGCTCAGACTGTGGGGAGGGATTCACTCGATCATCCTTCCTGCTCAGACTGTGAGGAGGGATTCACTCGATCATCCTTCCTGCTCAGTCTGTGGGGAGGGATTCACTCGATCATCCTTCCTGCTCAGACTGTGAGGAGGGATTCACTCGATCATCCTTCCTGCTCAGTCTGTGGGGAGGGATTCACTCGATCATCCTTCCTGCTCAGACTGTGGGGAGGGATTCACTCGATCATCCTTCCTGCTCAGACTGTGGGGAGGGATTCACTCGATCATCCTTCCTGCTCAGACTGTGGGGAGGGATTCACTCGATCATCCTTCCTGCTCAGACTGTGGGGAGGGACTCACTCGATCATCCTTCCTGCTCAGACTGTGGGGAGGGACTCACTCGATCATCCTTCCTGCTCAGACTGTGGGGAGGGACTCACTCGATCATCCTTCCTGCTCAGACTGTGGGGAGGGACTCACTCGATCATCCTTCCTGCTCAGACTGTGGGGAGGGACTCACTCGATCATCCTTCCTGCTCAGACTGTGGGGAGGGACTCACTCGATCATCCTTCCTGCTCAGACTGTGGGGAGGGATTCACTCAATCATCCTTCCTGCTCAGACTGTGGGGAGGGATTCACTGGATCATCCTTCCTGCTCAGACTGTGGGGAGGGATTCACTCGATCATCCTTCCTGCTCAGACTGTGGGGAGGGATTCACTGGATCATCCTTCCTGCTCAGACTGTGGGGAGGGATTCACTCGATCATCCTTCCTGCTCAGACTGTGGGGAGGGATTCACTGGATCATCCTTCCTGCTCAGACTGTGGGGAGGGATTCACTCGATCATCCTTCCTGCTCAGACTGTGGGGAGGGATTCCCTCGATCATCCTTCCTGCTCAGACTGTGGGGAAGGATTCAGTCGATCATCCTTCCTGCTCAGACTGTGGGGAAGGATTCAGTCGATCATCCTTCCTGCTCAGACTTTGGGGAGGGATTCACTCGATCATCCTTCCTGCTCAGACTGTGGGGAGGGATTCACTCGATCATTTCAACTGAATGTACATCAGCAAGTTTACACTGGGACAAGTCCATTCACCTGTTCTGTGTGTGAGAAGGGATTTGGTCGGTCTTCCCACCTGTGGCCACAGCAGTCAGTTCACACTGGGCAGAAGTAGGTCATGTGCTGTATTTGTAAGGAAAGATTCATTCGGTCATCTGACATAATGGCTCACCAACGAGTTCACACCAGGGAGTGGCCGTTCACCTGCTCGGACTGTGGGAAAGGATCCACTTGCTCATCTAACCTGAAGGTACTCCAGCGAGTTCACACTGGAGGGAGGCCGATCACCTGCTTGGACTGCGGGAAGGGTTTCACTCGGTCAGCTAACCTGAAGGTACGCCAGCGTGTTCACACGGGGGAGAGGCCGTTCACCTGTTCAGACTGTGGGAAGGGATTCACTCAGTCATCTAAACGACTGGCACAGAAGTCAGTTCACACTGGAGAGAGGCCATTCACCTGCTCAGACCGTGGGAAGGGATTCACTTGCTCATCTAACCTGAAGGTACATCAGCGAGTTCACACTGGAGAGAGGCCATTCACCTGCTCAGACTGTGGGAAGGGATTCACTCAGTTATCTAACCTGAAGACACATCAGTGAGTTCACACTGGAGAGAGGCCATTCACCTGCTCAGACTGTGGGAAGGGATTCATTCGGTCGTCTGACCTAATGGCTCACCATCGAGTTCACACAAGGGAGCAGCCATTCACCTGCTCGAACTGCGGGGAGGGATTCATTTGTTCATCTAACCTTAAGGTACATCACGAGTTCACACTGGAGAGCGGCCGTTCACCTGCTCAGACTGTGGAAAGGGATTCACTCGGTCATCTAAACTGAAGGTACATCAGCGAGTTCACACTGGAGAGAGGCCATTCACCTGCTCAGACTGTGGGAAGTGATTCACTCAGTTATCTAACCTGAAGACACATCAGTGAGTTCACACTGGGTAGAGGCCGTTTACCTGCTCAGACATTGGGAAGAGTTTCTCTCAGCCATATCCATCAAATGTGCATCAGCTAGTTCACACTGGAGAGTAGCCATTCACCTGCTGTGATTGTGGGAAGCGATTCACTCAGTCATCTCGGCTTATGTAACTCTCGCTTCGGCTAGCAGCTTAATATAGGGGGTGATAGCCCCCCAGCCCGCCCAAACTTGAGAAATCTTGTTTGGGTGGATGGTGTGTGATGTGTTCCCTGTTACAAATCAGTTCCCTGAAATAACAAACAGTACACAATATCCGATTAAACTATTGAGCTTTATGATTCTTACTTTGACTATAGGGTTAGTAAAGTTAAACAAAAAAAGAAGAAAAAGGGCCCACTGTCTCCATTTGCATCTTTTCATCTCCCCCAGCAAAAGACCACGAAAATCTCTCTTCTAGACTCACAAGAAAGAACATTTCTATCATCGGATAGCCCCGCATTCCATAACCCGTATCTCTGGTCGTAACATAAACATTGCTGCTACAGACAAACCATTACCTCAGCTGTGAAACATTACAGAGAGGCCATTACATTAGCAATGAAACCTTAGAGCATGTTACACTTGTGACACACTGTTCACACTGGGGAGAAAGTTTCAATGAGCTGCATGCTGGATATTTGTCCATCACCGTTGCTGAATGCAATTTCGAGAGTGACTGTCGGTGCTGAACTCTGCAATTATTGCTGCTGCTCACCACACCCAGGTCTTCACCCTGGTCACTGGGCACGGGAGGAGTTTCTTCTGCTGCACATTCACCTTTAATGGGACTGGAGTTTAATATTCTGGATCTGAGACAAGTAAATCAGTTCTATTTTAAACTCTGTCTCCGGTACTTAGTGAATTTATAACACACCTAGTGTACAGTAGAGTCAACTCAGGCCAGCTGGACCCTGCCAGTGATTCTGTTCCACGACAGTACTTTCAAATCCTCCCCTGTACGGCCAAAGTCGGCCTCAGGAGAAATCTTCCCAGACAGATCTGTTGGAATTCTTTGTTGAAATACGAAAGGAGGTGGGTGTTGTTTGTTTGGATTTTCAGATGGTTTTGAACAAGGTGCTGCACCTGAAGCTGCTGAACAAGACACCAGCTCATGGTATTTGATGTCTCTGTGCTGTTCCCGCTGGAGTTTAGAATTATGGGCGGGGTGTGGAGTTGGGGTGAGGCGTGTTTCCCGAATACTGTAAAGCCGATATGGAGAGCATGTTTCACATAATGCGGAGCCCAGGTCCAGGGGTACATCCTCAGACTACAGGGAAATCAATTCAGATGAGGAGGAAGTCTTATGATATAATGTTTATTCAGCATGGCCGTGTCTGATCTATGCTTCTGTGCCCATCCCCCTGTATCTCCAGCTCAAATGTACCCAGCCACCCGCCTACACTCAGATAGATAGACACTTCATTGATCCTAAAGGAACTTACATGGCAGATTTAGAATTTTAGAAAATTCCATGTGTCTCCATTTAAAAGGAGTGGCCCTTTTCGATCCCTGTCTCTTCCTCTTTTCTCCTCTTTTCTCTCTCCTCTCTCTCCCCCACTCTCTCTATCTCTCCCTCCCCCTCTCCCACTTCCCCTTCTCTCCTCCTCCCTCTTCCTCTATCTCTCTGTCTCTTTCTCTCCCTCCTCTGCTTCATCCAACTCCAAACGGCAGTATGTTCCGATGTCACCAAGGCTACTTATCCTGTCGATGTCACCGTCGCACATTGAAAGGTGCTATCATGGAGTGAATATGGGCCGAGGTTCAGGGTCAGTCTGTAAAGGCGGGGTGGGGTGTGGTTTGCAGACATAATGTGGAGAAGGGAAGTGAGAGTGAGAGGAAGTTGGGGTGAGCAGAGTAAGAGAGGGAGGTGAGGAAGTGGGAGAGGGTTTATTAAGATAAGAGCGGAGAGGAGGAGAGTGAGAGGAGACAGAGGAGAGAAGCTGAGAGGAATGTGTGCTGAGGATTGAGAGGAGGGTGGGCGATAGGGAGAAAGGGAGTGACAGATCTGGTGAGCGCACTATGGAGAGAGGAAGGAGCAAGATGTTGAGGGAGCTGCACACACTCAGTGTTGAGGGAGTTGCGTTTCCTCTGTCCCACTCACAGTAACTCTTCTAAGGATGTATTTGCATCAACAAAAGCAGGATTCAACACGCTGTGAGCGTGTGCCGTTCTGAACTGAAATGAAAGCTCAACCCAGAAAGATGAAGGAATTATCACAATGGAACAGTGATTCCCTCTGGGGGCAGTTACGTGTCCTAAGATGGCTTTAGGAGCAAATAACACTCGCCGGGGGTGGGGGGGGGCATTCGAGATTCCTGGCGGGGCAATAAGCTGCCTCTAACTTGTGGCAACAGACCTGATCGACCGTTAGTAGAGCAGGTACTTCCAAAAAGGATGTGGCACTGGGACACAGGAAGAAGCATCGCACTGCAGGCCTTGAGCATCCATCGTCACAACGGGTCTGACACTTGGCGATCTCGTCCGACCTTACCAACCCAACGGACGTCGTTGGGGATTAACAACGAGGGTGCTCGGCATTTCGCCTTGACTCGCGGCACTGGGGCTAAAATAGGCTAAAATCAATACAAGCCTGATCCAGTTTTAGAGTCGGAGTCAAACAGTTGCATTGCTACCGACCCGTTATTAGAGATAGGGCGATACATGATCCTGTCCGGATATAATATCACAGGATAAACATGCAAATTAGATTTACTGAATAGATACAGGCATTCCGACACACACAGCACGCTGAAATCAATAAGTGAAAAAGCCTGAAATATGCCATGGCGTTGATAGCAGTGTGACGTCATTCACTGGCTCTCATTTTGGAAGGGATTCAATCGGTCATCGCCGATACACCAACAGCTCCGCACTGGGAGGCGGCCGTTCACCTGCACCGTGTGAGCGAAGGGACTCATTCAGTTAACCCACCTTGTGATGCTCCGGTGAGTTCACAATAAATAGAGGCCACATTTCTGTCCGGAGTGAGCAGAGAGTTTTACTCAATCATCCCAGATGCTGCAACACCAGCAAATTCACATCAGGGAGGAAGTTCAAATCAGCTCTGTGTTAAATGTTTAACCTTCACGGTCACTGAAGGCAGCTGCAGGTTCATGAGGGACTGTTACTGTCGGATTCTACAGTTCTTGCGGCTGCTCATCGCACCCAGGACTGAACCCTGGTCACTGAGCATTGGAGGAGTCTGTTCTGCTGATGTTAGCCTTAAACTAGACTGCTGTTTAATATTACGCTCACTCTCTACTACGCTCACAATGTACACTCGAGAGGCCACTCAATCCATCTGGTCCCAGCCCATGTTTCTGTTCCATATCAGTATTTTAAAGTGTATCTCCGCCGTTTATCTCTCACACTCCCTATTGCAAATAGTCACTACTCTGTGGGAGAACAGAATTCCCTTGAATTTCATAGAATCATAGAAATCTGCAGCAAATTACAGGCCCTTCGGCCCACAATGTTGTGCCGACCATGTACCCTACTCTAGAAGCTGCCTAGAATTACCCTACCGCAGAGCCCTCTAATTTTCTAAGTTCCATGAATTCTCTTAAGATTCGCTTAACAGACCCTATTGTATCTGCCTCTACCATTTCAAGCACCTTAAACTATTTTCACTCATTTCAAAGGACTAGGCCTCAGACAGCTGTGTTTTTGCAATGCATCTCTCAAGTCTGACAGCAGACTAGCGAATGAATCTTCGATGGAGCAGAGTCAGAATCCAAAGAGTTGCCAGCAGCAGTCGGGGCTTTGGGGCTCCAGAAAAAGATGGGGTCTGGAGGTTTTGAGCAGGAGGAGGGAAGAGGAATCAGACCAGCAGGATCTGGCTATGAATAAAAGATGAGAAACATTTGGAAACTGGTTAATTGAAAAAACAAATTGGTTAATTTCTACAAAATATTGCCTGTAATCAGCAGATCAGGCAGCAAATGTGGAGAGGAATAAATAGACAGCATTTTAGCCGAGCCCCTTCAGCATGCCTGGACTGTGTACTCCTCTGCTTAGTTGCCGCCTGAACTGCAGAGTTCCTCCAGCATTGTGTGTGTTTGCATTCCTCTTTTTCCAGCAACTGCAGAAACATGCCCACTCTGGGTGATCAGAATGCTAATCTATACGGGAGACAAAGTAGATGGGGGAGGTTTTAAATAGTAGTTTTACATCCGTATTTCCTCAGGAGATGGACACAGAATCTGCAGACGTGATGCAAAGCAGCATCAACTTCATGGACCCTATACAGATGACAGAGGTGGAGGTGTTTGCTGTCTTAAGGCAAATTGGCGTGGATCAATCCCCAGGGCCTGACAAGTTGTTCCCTGGGACTCTGGAATTGCAGAAATTGTCAGAGCCCAAGCACAGATATTTAAATCATCCTCAGTGACAGGTGAGGGACTGGAGGATTGGAGGACAGCCAATGTTGTTCTGCTGTTCAAGAAAGCCTCTAAACTTAAACTAAAAAATTGTACATTGGTGAGCTTGTCATCAGTGGTGGGAACGTTAATGGAACGTAAGTGCAGGAACTGGATATACAAGTTTTTGGATAGATGTGGACTGATTAAGGATAGATAGCATAGCTTTGTGCATGGTAGGTCATGTCTAACCAATCTTATAGAGTCTCTCGAGGAAGTTGTCAGGGAAGTGGATGAAAGCAAGGCTGCTGATGTCTACATGGACTTTAGCAAGACACTTGGCAAAGTCTCACATTGGAGGTTGGTCAAGAAGTTTCAGTCACTCAGCCTTCAAGATGAGATAGTAAATTGGATGAGACACTGTCTTTGGGAGAAGCCAGAGTGTGGTTGCAGATGGTCGCCTATCTGACCGGAGGCCTGTGACTAGTGGTGTGCCATAGGGATCAGTGTGGGATCTGTTGTTGTTTGTCATCTATATCAGTAATCTGGATGATAGTGTGGTTAGCTGAATCAGCAAATACGTGGATCACACCAAGTCTGGGAGTTTAGCGGACTGTGAGCAGGCTATCATGGCTTGCAGTGCGAACTGGACCAGCTGGAAAGATGGCTTGAGAAATGGAAAATGGAATTTAATGCAGACAAGTGTGAGGTGTTGCACTTTGGTAGGACCTACCAGGGTAGCTCTTACACAGTGACTGGTCGGGCACTGAGGAATCTTGTAGAGGAAAGGATCGGGGAATACAGGTCTCTATTTCACTGAAAGTGGTGTCACAGTTCAAAAGGTACAGAGAGAAAGATTTTGGCCCATTGGCCTTCATAAACGCAAGTACTGTCAACAATAGACGGATGTTATGTTGACGTTGTACACGACATTGGTGAAGCCTAATTTGGAGTATTGTGTGCAGTTTTGGTCACCAACCTACAGGAAAGATGTAAAAGAGGTTGAAAGAGTTCAGAGAAAATTCACAAGGATGTTGTCAGGTCTGGAGGACTTGGGTTAGAAGGAAACATTGAACTGGACTGGACTTTATTCCTTGGGAAGTAGAAGCGTGAGGGGAGATCTGATGGAGGTATACCACAGTTTTGAGGGACATAGATGGGGTAAATGCAAGCTGGGTTTTTCCACTGAGATGGGGTGGGACCACAACCAGAGGCCATGTTGTGGTTGCACGATTGCAACATGTTAGAGGTCGGTATAGGTACCTGGATGGTAGGGGTATGGGAGTGGAAAGCGTAAATAGCTTGGCACCAACTAGATGGGCCAATGTGTCTGAATCTTTCTATGACTGTGACAAGAATCTTAAACAATACTAATATTCACTCTAATTCATTTTAACAGCTGTGCAGACCAACCATACATCTGGGTAGGAAATATTTACATGGCATTAAAACTGTGGCACTTTAAGTTAACAGAACATAAAAGAAAATCCCAGCTGCACGTCAACAAAGGGTATTTGTGTGAGAGTGTTTCAGTTCCTGTGGGGCCAGGCTCCCATGCAGCTCAGTGGGAACAGGGAATAACCCCAATGGAGAGAGTCAAACTGAGCCAATTCACAGATTGGAGATGCCAGAAATGCTCCATTCTTATAGAGACTGGAAGAGTATCAGAGAATTTGATGGTCATTCCAGACACCAACCATGTGCCCAGTTACAAGATGGTTTCTTTCTGCAACTTGGGTTGAACCTCACTGTAACAGTGTGATGCCAGATCACACCTTGGTAACTAATGTGATCTCATCTGAAATGTTGTCCTACACCCATTGATGGATTTTGTAAATCTTTTTACAGGTTAAAAATGACAAGGAAATTGTCTATGGGAATTCAAACAAAACACACCAGTTTTGCTGTCTCTGTCCAGATATTTAAGAAGTGGAGCAAGGGATTCCCTCAATCATCCTTCCTGCTCAGACTGTGGGAAGGGATTCACTCTATCATCTGACCGACTGGCACGCACGTTATTTTACACAGGTAACATTCACCTGTTCAGACTGGGAATGGAATCACTCGTTAATCTCAACTAAAGGTACATCAGCAAGTTCACACTGGGACAAGGCTATTCACTTGTTCTGTGTGTGAGAAGGGATTCAGACGATCTTTCTAGCTGTGGGCACACCAGTTAGTTCACATTGGGCAGAGGCTGGTCATCTGCTGAAATTGTGGGGAAGGATTCACTAGGCCATATCTGACCGAATGGCACACCAGCGAGTTCACACCGGGGAGCGGCCGTTCACCTGCTCAGACTGTGGGAAGGGATTCATTCAGTCATCTAAACTGAAGGAGCACCAGCGAGTTCACACCGGGGAGCGGCCGTTCACCTGCTCAGACTGTGGGAAGGGATTCATTCAGTCATCTAAACTGAAAGAACATCAGCGAGTTCACACTGGAGAGAGGCCATTCACCTGCTCAGACTGTGGGAAGGGATTCATTCAGTCATCCTCCCTATTGGCACACCAGTCAGTTCACACTGGGGAGTGGCCGTTCACCTGCTCAGTGTGCGCAAAAGGATTCACTCGATCATCCTCCCTATTGGCACATCAGTCAGTTCACACTGGAGTATGGCCATTCATTTGCTCAGACTGTGGGAAGGGATTCACTCAGTCATCCTCCCTATTGGCACATCAGTCAGTTCACACTGGAGTATGGCCATTCATTTGCTCAGACTGTGGGAAGGGATTCATTCGGTCATGTGATCTGCTGGCACACCAGCGAGTTCACACTGGGGAGAGGCCGTTCACCTGCTGTGAATGTGGGAGGGGATTCGCTCGGTCATCTGATCTACTGATACACCAGTCAGTTCACACTGGTGAGAGGCCATTCACGTGCTCAGACTGTGGGAAGGGATTCATTCTGTCACACGAACAACTGGTACACAAGTCAGTTCACACCGGGGAGCGGCCATTCACCTGCTCAGACTGTGGGAAGGGATTCACTCGGTCATCTCAACTACAGAGACACCAGCGAGTTCACACCGAGTAGAGGCCGATCAACTGGTCAGTCTTTGGGAAAAGTTTCTCTCAGCCAAATCAGCGAGTTCACACTGGGGAGTGGCCGTTCACCTGCGGTGAATGTGGGAAGTGATTCACTAAGTAATCTAAGCGTATGTAACTCTCACTTCAGCTAGCAGCTTAATATAGCTTAATTTGCCCGCCCCCCCCAGCCCGGCCAAACTTAAGAAATCTCTTTTGGGTGGATGCTGTGTGATGTGTCCCCTGTTACAAATCAGTACCCTGAAATTACAAACAGTACACAACATGTGATTAAACAATTGAGATTTATAATTCTTACTTTGACTACAGGGTTAGTAAAGACAACAAAAAGAAAGAAAAAGAGCCCACTCTCTCCATTCGCGTCTTCTCATCTCTCCCCAGCAAAAAAAAACCATGAAAATCTCTCTTCCAGACTCAGAAGAAGGAACATTTCTCTCATTGGATAGACCCGCACTTCAAATCCCTGTTTTCTCTAGTCGTAACCTAAACATTGTTATATTTGTGACAGACCACCGGGTTCACACTGGGGAGAAAGTTTCAATGAGCTGCATGCTGGATATTTGTCCATCACTGTTGCTGAATGCAATTTCGAGAGTGACTGTCGGTGCTGAACTCTGCAATTATTGCTGCTGCTCACCACACCCAGGTCTGCACCCTGGTCACTGGGCACGGGAGGAGTTTCTTCTGCTGCATATTCACCTTTAATGGGACTGGAGTTTAATATTCTGGATCTGAGACAAGTAAATCAGTTCTATTTTAAACTCTGTCTCCGGTACTTAGTGAATCTTTAACACACCTAGTGCACAGTAGAGGGTCAACTCAGGCCGGCTGGCCCCTGCCAGTGATTCTGTTCCAGGACAGTCCTTTTAAATCCTCCCCTGTTGTTCCCCTCTTGCTCTCCCTGTGGTGATGGGTTCCAAACCGTCACCATCCTGTGGATGAAGAGGTTTCTCTGAATTCTCTGCAGACTGAAGAAATCGAGCTGACTGCAGTTCTGTCTGAGATGTTCTTAGCCCTTGAAATCTCTGGGCTGAGGAAGAATGAATTTGGGAGTTACCCTCCTTATTCACGGCTCATTTCCAGATTATGGATCGTTTTCCCTGCTTCTGAAGGGTTGTTGAAAGCACCGCTGTCCTCTAAAGACTGAAAGCAGAATGGGAAACCATCCGTTGGATGTCCAGCGGAGCCGGGTCAGAATCCAAAGGCGGGTCTGCACAGGGCAGAGTTTGGGGCTCTGGACGATGGTCGGGGTAAGAACGTATGATGAGGAGAAGGGAATCAGCAGCGGGGCGTGGCAACGAATGACAGAGTAGCAACATTTAGAAGCTGATTGACAGAGAAAATATTTCGGATGTCTGACTGATGACACAAACAATGCCTGTGGTGAGGTGCTCCACTGGTTGAGGAACGTATGTGTGTTTGGAATGGTTTTATCTATTGGGGGAGTTGTTCCTGCTTGTTTATCCTGTAATATTATATCTGAATGGTTATTATGGATTGTCCTATCTGAAATAATGTATTGATTATAAAGCATATAGAATAGTACAGCACATTACAGGCCCTTCGGCCCACAATGTTGTGCTGACCCTCAAACCCTGCCTCCCATATAGCCTGCCACCTTAAATTCCTCCATATACCTGTCTAGTAGTCTCTTAAATTTCACTAATGTATCTGCCTCCACCACTGACTCGGGCAGTGCATTCCACGCACCAACCACTCTCTGAGTGAAAAACCTTCCTCTAATATCCCCCTTGAACTTCCCTCCCCTTACCTTAAAGCCATATCCTCTTGTACTGAGCTGTGGTGCCCTGGGGAAGAGGCGCTGGCTGTCCACTCTGTCTATTCCTCTTAATATCTTGTACATCTCTATCATGTCTCCTCTCATCCTCCTCCTCTCCAGAGAGTAAAGCCCTAGCTCCCTTAATCTCTGATCATAATCCATACTCTCTAAATCAGGCAGCATCCTGGTAAATCTCCTCTGTACCCTTTCCAATGCTTCCACATCCTTCCTATAGTGAGGTGACCAGAACTGGACACAGTACTCCAAGTGTGGCCTAACTAGAGTTCATAGAGCTGCATCATTACATCGCGTCTCTTAAACTCTATCCCTCGACTTATGAAAGCTAACACCCCAGAAGCTTTCTTAACTACCCTATGAGGCAACTTTCAGGGATCTGTGGACATGTACCCCCAGATCCCTCTGCTCCTCCACACTACCAAGTATCCTGCCATTTACTTGGAGTTTATCATATAAATTGTAATATTTTGACTCTAAAACTAGATCAGGCTTGAATTTATGGTGCCTTTATGAAGTAATGGAGGGCATTTATGAGTTTGTATTTTAAAGCAAGATTTTGGTGAATGATTAATGAATTAATTAGGTCACGAGTTCAAGGAACCCTTCGGGCGAAGTGCTCTTAATATGATCAAATTCACCCTGACGTTAGAGAAGGTGACATTAATGTTACCGTGACATTAAAGTCAGATGTGTAATTTGAGAGCAAGAGAGAAGAATTGGACAAAATTGATTTGAAAAGAACACGGGCAGGGATGAAAACAGAATAGCAATGGCTGGAATTTCTGGGAGCAATTCGGAAGGCACAGGGTATATACACATCACAAAGAGCAAATAGTATTCTAAAGGTAAGGTGACAGAACCGTGGCTGATAAGAGAAACCAAAGACAACGTAAAAACCAAGGAGAGGGCACAGAGCAAAAGTTATTTGGAAGTTAGAGAATTGGGAAGCTTTGAAAAACAAACAGAATGCAACTAAAATAATTAAGAAGGAAAAGATGGAATACATAGATGAGCTGGCCCGCAATATTAAAGAGGATACCAAATTTTTCTTCAGGTACATATATTGTAAAAGAGAGGCTGAAGTGGATATCGGACCAGTGAAAAATGATGCTGGACAGGTAGTAATGGGGTGGGGGTGCAAGGTGATGGCAGATGAACTGAATAAGTCTTGTACATCACTCTTATCTCTCGAAGACACTGGCAGGAATATGGAAGTCCCAGATGTCAGTGGTCAGAATGTGTAAAGTTACGTTACACGGGAGAAGGTTCTTTGGGAAACAGAGATGGTCTGAAGGTAAATAGGTCACCTGGATCAGATGGTGTACACCCCGGAGATCTGAAAGAGGTGGCTGAAGTGATGTGGAGGCATTGGCAATGATCCTTCGAGAATCGTTAAGGAAATAAAATCCAAAGAAGATTTTTCCTTCACTGCTCCCCCTCTCCCAGTTTCACCCATCACCTACCACGTCTTCCACCCCTCCAACCCCCACACTTCTTCCTCTGACGTCTCATCTTTGTTCCCAGTCCTGATGAAGGGTCTCGGCCCGAAACGTCGACTGTTTACTATTTCCCATAAATGCTGCCTGGCCTCCTAGCTTACTCCAGCATTTTGTGTATGTGTTGCTTGGATTTCCAGCATCCACAGATTCTCTCCTGTTTTTGATAAAAGCAAAAGCGGGGTCACGTAATATAGCAAGAAAACAGTGGGAAGTGAGAGGATCGGAAATCTTTCACATAACCAACAGGAGACAACAAAAACACACACACACACACACACACACAGGAGAGACATGATGAAAAATTAAGGTAAGTGAGCCAAAAATATCAGGTATCAAAAGTTGTTCCGATATATAAAGAGTAAAAGAGGGGCAAGAGTTGATATTGTACCACTGGAAGATGATGCTGACGAGTTAGTAATAGAGCAGAGAAATCGCGACCGAATGTAATAAGTATCTTGTGTCAATCTTCACTGTGTCAGACACTCGCAGTATAAAACTATCAGACATAGGAGCAGAATTAGGCCACTCAGCCCCATCGAGTCTGCTCCGCCGTTCTATCATGGCTGATCCCAGTTCTCACTCAACCCCATGCACCGGTCTCCTCGGCATATCCTGTAATGCCTCGACTGATCCGTAAACTGGAGACAGAAGGAGACGAGGTGCGAGATCAGACTGCAAGGTTTGAGCGGCTCAGGGACCGTGTGACCATTGCTCCCATTCTGACCTCGTCTCCGCATTCCGACACTGCCCCCTTGTGGTGACACTGCCGCCTGCTTTCTGTGCTGTTGCTCTTTCAACTTTGCCAATGGAAGTACGGCCGTCACTGTATTGCCACCGGCGTCAGTTATCACAGTGTGCAGTTGTGCCTGTTCTTCCCAGACGATATCTTACTGCAGGCCGTCATTACACTTCACTCGACATATCTGCAGCGGTTTGCCGAGGTACTTGATGAGATGCCGAAACTCGGCAGGCTCCTGCGGGTTTAAAAGTGTTGGCGTGCTTTCCTCGCAATGATATTTATACGGGGGTTCCAGGACTGGTTCTCGGAGAGAGTCGTACCCAGAAATTTAAAGTTACTGACCCTCTCCACCTCTGATCCTCTGCTGATTACTGGCGCATGGACCGCTGGTTTCTCAAAGGCCGAACATTTATCTGATGATTACGTCACTTTGCTCGTGACTCTCCCTCGGGTGAAAACAATTTAATATCACACATAGAGCAGGACAGTGCAGGAGCAGAGCCGTCGGTCATCGAAAAAAAGTTGAAGTCACTTGTGACGAACAAGAGAATTCTTCAAAGACGAACATGGACAAATGATAACAAACCCATTCAGGATAATGAAAGGAGGTCTCAGTATTCAGAAAATTCTAATCTGAACATAACCCGTGTTCACAGAAATGACATAGGAAAATATAAATGTACGATAAACAATGATTTCAGTAGTGACAGCTGAGATCTACCTGCATGTTAACTGTAAGTTTGCAGATGGCTCATTACATCAAATTGCCTTCAGTATTACTGATTACAGAAACAGCATACCATATCGATTTCCTTTGAAGATGGACCAGACAACTTCATGATTCAGCTTCAGGGTCCACCTGTTACAGATATCGTTACAAGCCTGAAATTATCTTGTTCTGCCCAGTCAGTTCCCACTGCTGACAATAGATGGCGCAATGGGATAACCTATGTGCAGACAGGCCAGGACAACCCCACCGAGTCGGTAAACAACGTTGACCGTAGAAATTATACTTGGCAGATTGAGATCAAAGTAACCATGAAACACAGCGGTTTTTCTGTAAAGATTACAGTACAGGGCAAGTGAAAGTTTCCGTCAATATTCAACTTCCAACCACTGCTTCAACTTCTGAGCAATTTTATTTTGCAGTTCTATTCTATCTACTTTATTCGTCATATTAAAGAAAAAACTGTTTATCAGGGATAGGGAAGGTGGAGCAGAGTAACAGATATACTAGAGGTGCTTCAGGGCTTTTTAATTGTAAGTTCAGTTCCGGGATTTATTTATGTCAAATTTCCACAGATGTTCATTTAAGTCTACAACGAATAACGTCCCATGCTTGCCAAAACATTTTAACCCTTCATTTAAAATAATGGAGAACCGTGCCCGTTTATCTGCCTCTGTCACAGAGGGACATTCTGTGCCCATGTTTGTAAGCAGGATTTCCCATCGCTTCTCTTCACACCGGCAGCTTCATTTGGAATCGCCGCTGACTGTGAAATGAAGCTCTTGAAGTTTTCAGAAGCAGATCTCTTTCTCAGAGTTCAGACCTTCGTGCAGCGCCGACGTGACTTCACGACGTTAAGGAATCGATCACATTGTGAATGAAATTCAGCCACTGCACATACTGAACGAACCAATCTTATACAAACTAAATTAAGTAGGCAGTGAAAAAAAAGAGGCGGACAAAATGAAACGTATCCTCTCCATGATTCCGTAGAATTATATCCGGGAACTCCTTTTTATAAACTCCAATTCGTTTGCCATTCAGGCTAATATGTTGGACAGGATACAAATTGGGTCTACCGAGCCCAGCTGATTTGATTGGACTGCAGTAGAAAGGAGTGATTCCATTCCTCTTTCAGTTCTATTGGCAGAGCCCGTGTCTCGTGTCAATGTAAACATCAACTATTACACTCTCAGATTAAAAACAACGATACAGTTGTATACACCTGTGACGTTAAGGGTGCAATTCAGATAAAACATCATTACAAGACATCTAACATCAATATCTCGATTTTCAGAAAACCGCGTCTGAACATAACCCGTCTGAACAGAAATACCACAGGAAATTATAGACGTACTGTCAATATTCATTGCAACAGCGACAGTGCAGAGATCTACCTGCAAGTTAATTGTAGGTACGCAGGTTGCTCATTACATTAGTTTACATTCATTATTACCGATCACCGAAAGAGCATACAATCTCTATTTCTGTTGTAGATGGGTCAGACAACATCAGGATTCAGCCGCAGGGTTTTGTTTTCAAAATACTGTCACAAGTCTGAAATTAACTTGTTCTGTCCAGTCAGTTCCCAATACTGACTATAGATGGCGCAAGGGAGCAAATGACCAGCAGACACAACAGGACGACACCATCGAGTCATTTATCAACGTTGCTAAATAAGTGGAAATTATACTTGGAAACACAGCAGCCTTTCTGTAAAGATCACTTAAACGTAAACATCTAAGTAATTTTATTTTGCAATTTTGTAATTTTCACGCTGTGCTCTTCTGTAGACTTCGGTCACAAGAAGTATAAAAAAAAGATATTGTGAATATGCAGCAGAGTTGTAGATATCATGGAAGGTCTGGAGTGATTTATTCAGAAGTCAATTTGCCGGAAATTTAATATCATAATTTAAGCCTACGGCGAACAGTATTTCATGTTTCCCAGAGCATGGAGAACTAAAGAGCAGGCAGACCTATTCGGTTAAAATTACGGAGAGCCATGTCGGCTTATCTGCTTCAGTACCCGAGGGACATACTGTGCCCAGGCCTGTCAGCAGGATCGCTCAGCCGTTCTTCACAGTAGCAGCTTCAGTTGACGTCACGACGTATGGTCGAGTGAAACTCCTGACGTTTTGAGAAGTCGATGCGTTTCTCAGAATACAGATCCCCGAGCAGTGCAAACCTGATTTCACGAAATTTAGGAAACAACCCCTTTGTGAATAAAATACAGCCGTTGTACATACTGAACGAACTAATCTTGGAGCCAGTTACCCGGGGGATAAGTCACATAACATTAAGGGGCAGAAACAGAATCCGATGGAGACAGTGAGAAGGTCGGGAATCATCTGTGAAGGGAAAACTAGAAGTCGACATTGCAATGCAGGACTGGGAGGTGGGGAAACAATGAAGTATTAAATGAACCTTCACCGGAGAGAGAGGGAAATGGGGCCGACGGACTCGTGCAGCAGTTCTGACAGAGCATCTTCGACTTGAAATCTTAATCGTTCCTTATCCACGGAGGCTGCTCGACAGCCTGAGTGTATTCCGGGATTTCCTTTTTCTTTTTGATACTTCCGACATCAGATGTTGTGGGAAGTGTCGGTATGAAGCAAGGTTTCGGGCAGGATCTGTAATCTGACGAAACGGGACTGAACACATCAGAGGCTGACACTTGTGAGATGAGGTCCCGTTGTTCATCTCAGAATGAGGGGTTGGTTGTACTGAGCTCGGGACGAGCTTGTGACACCTGCAGGACGAGTGAAAACATAGTGAGGGGATTGCGTTAATGGATTCATTGTCCGGTCTGAACTCATCTGGCGGAGGGGAGGAAGCTGTTCACGAAATGTTCACTGCGTGCCTGCCGTCTCCATGCCCCCGCACCTCCTCCATGATTGTAGCGATTCGAAGATAGGGAGGAGATAAATGTTTGAAAGTTAGGGGATTCAGTGTCATGCGAATGGAGACAGAAGATGAGTTCTGGAGCTGATTAGTGACTGGCGGGCAAGGTTAGAGCGAGCAAGCGGCCATTTCATCCTATTCCTATTAGCATACCTCCGCCAGGTTGTGTTATTCTGAATTAATTATAATATAATATCGTTCATTCAGATGCTGCGGCTTATCGTTACAAAATAGGCTGTGGTCCTGCATCACACACGATGGAAGAGAGAACGAAGCAGTGGTGATCAGGACCGAGGAAGAGGATGAAGATCGGCGGTGGTGGCGGGAGAGAGAACAACGTTAGTATCTGCAGCACCAGAGGTCACTCAAATCTGCTGCCCAGGTTGACCCTGTGGTGAAGAAGGCATGCGGGGGCTTTTCAAGATGGCGGCGCAGTGAGAAGTCTGCTTTGCTGAGCTCAGCACCGTAACTCTGATGATTTCGCATATAAACCTATCCGTTTCAACGGTTTTTAATGCCCAAGTGTCGGATTTAACAACATGAACATCGATGAGTTTTTACTTTTGAGCTGCTTCAACACCATGCCACCGGAAAGTTAAAATGGCGGTCAATATGGACTGCACAGAGCGCTGGCCCTGAGCTAAGCAGCTAGCTGGGCTAACGCGTTGGACCCTGATTTTCGTCAAGTAACTCAGGAAGTTACGGAGAACGTAGTCAAAGTGATGGACGAGAGGCTGGGTTCCCTCTCTCTGACACTCCAGAACCACACATTGGAGTCCTCCATTTTGTGCCGAACCATATAATCCTTTAAAAAAGTTCTAATCCCACACTACCCCATTACCCATTATTTTTCATTCATCCGTGTGCCTGTCCAAGAGGCTTATAAATACCCTTAATGTTTTAGCCTCCACCACCATCGCTGGGAAGTCATTCCAGGCATTCACAACCCTCTGTGTAAAAATACTTACCCCTGATGTCTCCCCTAAACTTCCCTCCCTTAATTTTGTACATATGCCCTCTGGTGTTTGCTATTGGTGCCCTGGGGAACAGGTACTGACTAACCACCCTATCTATGCATCTCATAATCTTGCAGACCTCTATCAAGTCCCCTCTCATTCTTCTACACTCCAAAGAGAAAACTCCCAGCTCTGCTAACCACAATTCAAACAACACACACAAAATGCCGGTGGAACGCAGCAGGCCAGGCAGCATCTATAGGGAGAAGCGCTGTCGACGTTTCGGGCCGAGACCCTTCGTCAGGACTAACTGAAAGGAAAGAGAGTAAGAGGTTTGAAAGTAGGAGGGGCAAGGGGAAATGCGAAATGACAGGGGGAAGACCGGAGGGGTTGGAGTGAAGCTGAGAGCCGGAAAGTTGATTGGCAAAAGGGATACAGAGCCGGAGAAGGGAGAGGATCATGGGACGGGAGGCCTCGGGAGAAAGATAGAGGGTGGGGGGGGGGGGGAGCACCACAGGGAGATGGAGAAACAGGCAGAGTGATGGGCAGAGAGAGAGAGAGACAGAAAGGAGGAGGTCGGAAGAAAACTGAATATATCAGGATGGGGTATGGAGGGGAGGAGGGGCATTAACGGAAGTTAGAGGAGTCAATGTTCACGCCATCAGGTTGGAGCATGAAGTCGATCACGTTTCCATTGCTGTTCCATCATTAAGGACTGGTTCTCTGTGTCCATCTAAATTACTACACCCCTCTCAGTCTCTGTAACCTTCTCCAATCCCTATCGCCTTCCGCATCCCTGAAACCGCCTGCACCCTCATTGAAAAATGTAACATCCCCGGGAGATATGACCGTGCACATGTGGAGATTACATTTTCACTCGTCGGAAGTATTTGTTGATTGGACAAATTGCAAGTTTGAACCCTCTGTGGATGAAGCCTTCTGTGAGAGGGTTCAGAATAGCGGAATTCTTAGCGCGGGATAGACCATAAGACATAGGAGCAGAATTAGGTCATCTGGCCCATCGAGTCTGCTCCGCCATTCAATCATGGCTGATCCTTTAATTTTCTTCTCCTCACCCGCAGTTCCCGGCCTTCCACACGGTTAGGCTTATTCAGAAAGTCAGAAGGCATGGGATCCAGGGAAGTTTGGCCAGGTGGATTCAGAATTGGCTTGCTAGCAGAAGGCAGAGGGTCGTAGTGGAGGGAGTACATTCAGATTGGAGGGTTGTGACTAGTGGTGTCCCACAAGGATCTGTTCTGGGACCTCTACTTTTTTGTGATTTTTATTAACGACCTGGATGTGGGGGTGGAAGAGTGGGTTGGCATATATCCAGTCGACACAAAGGTTGGTGGTGTTGTAGATAGTGTAGAGGATTGTCGAAGATTGCTTAGAGACATTGAGAGGATGCAGAAGTGGGCTGAGAAGTGGCAGATGGAGTTCAACCCGGAGAAGTGAGGTGGTACATTTTGGAAGGGCAGACTCCAAGGCAGAGTACAAAGAAATGGCAGGATACTTGGTAGTGTGGAGGAGCAGAGCGATCTGGGGGTACATGTCCACAGATCCCTGAAAGTTCCCTCACATGTAGATAGGGTAGTTAAGAAAGTTAATGGGGTGTTAGCTTTCATAAGTCGACGGATAGTGTTTAAGAGACGCAATGCAATGATGCAGCTCTATAAAACTCTAGTTAGGCCACACGTGGAGTACTGTGTAGAGTTCTGGTCTCCTCAGTATGGGAAGGATGTGGAAGCAAAGGAAAGCGTACAGAGGAGATTTACCAGGATGCTGACTGGTTTAGAGAGTATGGATTATGATCAGAGATTAAGGGATCTAGGGCTTTATTCTTTGGAGAGAAAGAGGATGAGACATGATAAAGTTGTACAAGATATTAAGAGGAATAGACAGAGTGGACAGCCAGCGCCTCTTCCCCAGGGCACCACTGCTCAGTACAAGAAGACATGGCTTTAAAGTAAGGGCAGGGAAGTTCAAGGGGGATATTAGAGGAAGGACTTTCACTCAGACAGCTGTTGGTGCGTGGAATGCACTGCCTGAGTCAGTGTTGGAAGCAGATACAACAGTGAAGTTTTAGAGACTACTAGACAGGTATATGGAGGAATTTAAGGTGGGGGGTTATATGGGATGCAGGGTTTGTGGGTTCGCACAACATTGTGGGCCGAAAAGCCTGTAATGTGCTGTGCTAATCTATGTTATATTTTCTATGTTCTGCCCATAACCTTTGATGCCGTGTCCAGTCAAGGAACTATCAATTTCTGCCTTCAATAACCCCAAAGGTCTGGTCTCCACAGCTGCCTGTGGCAACAAATTCCACAAATTCACCACCTTCTGGTTAAAGAAGATTCTCCGCATCTTTCTTTTGAAAGGGTGCCCATCAATCCTGAGTCTGTATCCCCCTGTCCTGGACTCTCGCTTTCCACTTCTACTCCGTCTGGGCCTTTGAGCAGTCGAAAGGTTTCAATGACGTCACCCTCATCCTTCTGAATTCCAGCGAGTAAAGGCAGAGAGTCATCAAACATTTTTCGTATGATAACCCTTTCGTTCCTCGAATCATCCTGGTGAACCTCCTCTGTACCCTCTCTAATTCCAGCACATCTTTTCCAAGATATGGAGCCCAAACATGAAGAAGCGATGGGTAGAAGGCAGATTGCTGGGAGATACACAAATCTGGGAGATGAATGATTGTCATAAGGGTTGAGCTGATAGGGGGTCGAGGGTGATGGGGAACTGGGAGTGAATTGTTTTGACAGATTCTACTGAATGGTTGGGCATGATAGAGGACCGTTGAATTTCCCTGTGTTGCTGTTACCCTGTGCTCATCCGACAATAGACAGTAGAGCGTATAAGGGTTAAAAAAGGTATTAGACAGGATCTCTGATCTGATAACACAGGATTATGGTTGTCAGAGACTGACAACCGTGGGCTGTTTTTATTTTTCTCTCTTGCTTTTCTTAGAATTGAGCTCGGGAAGTGTCTGTTACACAATACTAGTTTGTTCGGAACCATATTTATTTACAACAAAGGAAGCAGCCGATTGCAATCACAGAAGCTAGATTTACAGAAATGTAACTGTTTATAAACACCGAGAGAGTGATAGAGAGGGTGGGGAGTGTGATTAAACATGGGCCACCGCTCCTACCCACTGCAGAACACATCCATCCCTGATCTCCTGTCACTGCTTTGTTTCCAAGTGTCATCATCTTCTGAACAATACGCCCCTTAACCCTGAAGATGAGCCATCTGAGATTCCCCAAACATTGGAAACATCTTGTTTACATCCACTCTATCTGTGCCCCCTAGTCCTAGACTCCCCCACTATAGGAAACATCCTCTCCACATCCACTCTATCTGTGTCCTCTGGTCCTAGACTCCCCCACTATAGGAAACATCCTCTCCACATCCACTCTATCTGTGTCCTCTGGTCCTAGACTCCCCCACTATAGGAAACATTCTCTCCACATCCACTCTATCTGCGACCTCTGTTCCTGGCTTCCCCCACTATAGGAAATACCCTCCCCACATTCACTCCATCTGTGTCCTCTGGTCCTAGACTCCCCCACTATAGGAAACATCCTCCCCACATCCACTCTATCTGCTCCTAGACCCCCCCCCCCCCAGCTATAGGAAACAACCTCTCCACATCCACTCTATCTGTGTCCTCTGGTCCTAGACTCCCCCACTATAGGAAACAACCTCTCCACATCCACTCCATCTGTGTCCTCTGGTCCTAGACTCCCCCACTATAGGAAACAACCTCTCCACCTCTCCACATCCACTCTATCTGTGTCCTCTGGTCCTAGACTCCCCCATTATAGGAAACATCCTCTCCACATCCACTCTATCTGTGTCTTCTGGTCCTAGACTCCCCCACTATAGGACAAGCCATTCTATTTGGGAATAACTTTCTCAAAGCACCTTTATCAGTGTTATCACATCGTTTGTCAGACGATGGCTCAAACCTGCTTCAGGAACGAGGAAGATGAAGAAGGTCGGCGGTGGTGGCGGGAGAGAGAACAACGTTAGTATCTGCAGCACCAGAGGTCACTCAAATCTGCTGCCCAGGTTGACTCTGTGGTGAAGAAGGCATACGGGGGCTTTTCAAGATGGCGGCGCAGTGAGAAGTCTGCTTTGCTGAGCTCAGCACCGTAACTCTGATGATTTCGCATGTAAACCTATCCGTTTCACTGGTTTTTAATGCCCAAGTGTCGGTTTTAACAACATGAACATCGATGAGTTTTTACTTTTGAGCTGCTTCAACACCATGCCATCGGAAAGTTAAAATGGCGGTCAATATGGACTGCACAGAGCGCTCACCCTGAGCTAAGGAGCTAGCTGGGCTAACACGTTGGACCTTGATTTTCGTCAAGTAGCTCAGGAAGTTACGGAGAACGTAGTCAAAGTGATGGATGAGAGGCTGGGTCCGCTCTCTCTGACACTCCAGAACCACACGTTGGAGTCCTCCATGTTGTGCCGAACCATATAATCCTTTAAACAAAGTACTAATCCCACACTACCCCATTACCCTCCATTTTTCTTTCATCCATCTGCCTGTCCAAGAGGCTCATAAATACCCCTAATGTTTTAGCCTCCACCACCATCGCTGGGAAGTCATTCCAGGCATTCACAACCCTCTGTGTAAAAAATACTTACCCCTGATGTCTCCCCTAAACTTCCTTCCCTTAACTTTGTACATATGTCCTCCAGTGTTTGCTATTGGTGCCCTGGAAACAGATTCTAGCAATCCACCCTATCTATGCCCCTCATAATCTTGTAGACCTCTACCAAGTCCCCTCTTATTCTTCTACGCTCCAAAGAGAAAAGTCCCAGCTCTGCTAATCTTGCTTCATATAACTTGTTCTCCAAACCAGGCAACATCCTGGTAAATCTCCTCTGCACCCTCTCCATTGCTTCCACATCCTTCCTATAATGAGTTGACCAGAATTGAACACAATACTCTAAGTGCAGTCTTACCAGAGATTTGTAGAGTTGCGACATGACTCTCTACTCTTGAACTCAATCTCCCTGTTAATGAAGCCTAGCATCCCATAGGCCTTCTTAACTACCCTATCAACCTGTGCAGCGACCTTGAGGGATGTATGGATTTGAACCCCAAGATCCCCTTGTTCATCCACACTCTTAAGTAACTGACCATTAATCCTGTACTCAGTCTTCTGGTTTGTCCTTGCAAACTGCATCACCCCACACTTCTCCGGATTGAACTCCATCTGCCATTTTTTTGCCCAAATTTGCACCCTGTCTATATCCTCGTGTAACCTTCAACAACCTGCAGCTCCATCCACAACTCCTCCAATGTTCAGTCATCCGCAAACTTACCCACCCATCCCTCTGCCTCTACATCCGGGTCATTTATTAAAATCACAAATAGCAGTGTTCCTAGGACAGATCCCTGCGGCACTCCACTAGTCACCGACCTCCAGGCAGAATACTTTCCTTCCACTACTACCCTCTGCTTTCTTCCTTTAAGCCATTTTTTTTTATCCAAACAGCCAAGGTTCCACATTTCCCATGCCTCATGACTTTCTGGATGAGTCTGTCATGAGGGACCTTGTCAAATGCTTTGCTAAAGTTCATGTTGACCACGTCCACTACCCTACCTTCATCAATTTATTTTGTTACCATTCAGGCTCGTGAGGCACGATCTTCCCTTCACAAAGCCATGTTGACTATCCATGAGTAATCTGTTCTTCTCCAAATGCTCCTAGATCCTATCCTTAAGAGTCCTTTCCAGCAGTTTGCATACCACCGATGTTAGACTCACCGGTCTATAGTTCCCAGGTATCACGCCGTTACCGTTTTTGAACAAGGGAACTACGTTTGCCGTTCTCTAGTCCTCCGGCACTTCCCCTGCAGCCAAAAAGGATTCAAAGAGGATTCATCTTGACTTCTTGTGCGAGGAAGAGCATTTTACATTGCTGGTAATCCGATAAGGCCGATGGACTAATTGGCTGGCGTAAATTAGTCATGGAATACATTCCTTTGGACTTTTTGACATGTATGGTACACTCAAAAACCAATAGTTTTCATGAAACATGGCAACCGTTTCTGCAGTATTTAGATGTAAACCTGTCTGCTATCCTAATGACGGCTTTTGTATAGCATGTTGTGGTGATGTCCATATTTTGATGGAAGTATTCTGATAGGTGATATCTGTGAGGGGAAGAAATGTAAATGAGCCTGGAAATTGAAAGTTGTTTTTAAGCTGATCAAAAGGAAAATGAAGGCATAGGGTGTGTTGGCCTTCATCAGTCGTGGGATTGAGTTTAAGGGCCGAGAAGTAATGTTGTAGAGATATAGGACCCTGGTCAGAACGCACTTGGAGGACTGTGCTCAGTTCCGGTCGCCTCTCCAGAGAAAGGATGTGGAAATTGTAGAAAGGGTGCAGAGGAGATTTACAAGCATGTTGCCTGGATTGGGGAGCTTGCCTTGTGAGAATAGGTTGAGTGAACTCGGCTTTTTCTCCTTGGAGCGATGGAGGATGAGAGGTGACCTGATAGAGGTGTATCAGGTAATGAGAGGCATTGATCGTGTGGATAGTCAGAGGACTAAACAATCCGGTCACCACTGACGTCACCATCACTGGCCTTTCAGCCTGACCGACCTGCCCTCCCACACATTCTTATTCAGGCTTCATGGCCCCCTTCCTTCCCGCTCCTGCTGAAGGGTCTCGCCCTACAACGTTGATCTTCCATCGGTGCTGCTGGACCTGCCGAGTTCCTCCAGCGTTGTGTGTTCGGTCCTCCTGCTACGCCCTGGAAACCTGCTGGGGGATGGGGAGGGTGGCCCGTGGATTAATATTTTTTACAGTCCCGTAGAACTGACTTTATGCTTGAGAATGTGTGCAGAAGGGATTTGGGCGAGTTGTGGATACTATATGTCCTGCAGCCTGCAGTCCTGAAGGGAAAATCAACCTATCACTGACATCGATCTGTAAAACCGTCCTTATGTTTTGCAACATGAGCTGGCCTGTGGGGTCGAGTGATCGATGGAGGGGGAACTGGGTTGTTTTTGTCATTATTTCTGTTTCAGTTGAACTGTTGAAAAAAATATGGGAAGTGATTACCACAGTTTCCCATTTCTCTCTTATCTGTTGTGAGCAGACCGTGAGACACTGCTACAGAACTAACGAATGCAATTGCAACATGCAGGACCCCTGCCTCCACCACCGGCACATAATGGCCGATGTGTGCACAGTCTATAGAATGCAACACAGTTACTCACCAGGGCTATTCTACGGGACCCTGCGGACCACCAATCCCATCACACACTTCCCCCTACACAATATCACTTCCCCCCGTCTCCCCCTCACACCCTAACAACCGCTCTCGCCCTGAGGGCGAATGGCAGCAAGAACAACGATGAACAGCGCCACCCGCTTCTCCCGCCACTCGGAAATCTGCCTGACCGGCCTGCATCTCGGTGCGGGTCCGATTCCTGAAGCCGCAACCTGACAGCACTTTTGAACCACCTTTCCCAGACAGTTTCTGACAGTTTAAGGAGGGAGCCCACCAGACAGCCTCTCAGTGAGGGGTTTGGTAAGGGAGGGGTGATAAATTCCAGCCTTTCCAACAACACCCATTTCTATCCCTTGAAATATTGAGCAATAATCCACTTCACTCTTTGGTGAAAATATTCCTCTGGGAATTGTTTTCCTGGTGACCATTTCGCGCTGAGATATGTCTGAGAGGAGAGAATAAGCTCTTTGTGTAGTCTATCAACACACATTGGAATTGGAAATATCAGCCAACCTCCATTGCCACCCGATCCTGAGTAGCTCAAACTATCAATTTCTGCCTTGAATACACCAAACGACATGGACTCCACAGCTGCCCGTGGCACCTAATCCTACAAATTCACCGCCTTTTGGTTAAAGAAGATTCTCCGCATTTCTCTTTTGAAAGGGCGCCCATCTATGCTGAGTCTGTACCCTCTTATCCAAGACTCTCAAACCACGGGAAATATCCTATCCACTTCTACTCGTTTGGGTCTTTGAGCATTCGAAAGGTTTCGCCGCTCATCCCTTTGAATTCCAGCGAGTACAGGCATAAAGTCATCAAACATCTTCGTATGATAACCCTTTCGTTGCTGGAATCATCCTCGTGAACCTCCTCTGGACCCTCTTCAATGCCAGCACATCTTTTCTAAGATGCGGAGCGCAACCATGAGGGCAGATTACTGGGAGGTAATTAAAGTCTGGGAGATGACTGATGGAATGGTCGGGGTGGTTGTGTTGGCAGGGGGTCGAGCGTGATGGGGAACTGGGAGTGAAGTGTTTTGGAGAGGTTTTACTGAATGGTTGGGCATGTTGGAGTATCAGAGAATTTCGCTCTGTTGTTGTTACCCTGTGCTCACCTGACAACAGATGCTGCGGACGGTATAAGGATAAAACAAGGTTTTAGACAGGATCTCTGATCTGACAACACAGGCCGAAGCTCACCAAAGGTTGACTTTCATGAGATGTTTTTTTCACTTGTTTTTCTTAGAACTGAGCACGGGAAGTTTTTGTTACACCATACCAGAGTGCTCGAAAAACTTTGTTTACAACAACGGAAGCAGCCCATTGCAACCTGCAGAAACCAGATCCACAGAAACTTAACTCTTTGTAAACACCAAGAGAGAGATAGAGAGGGTGGGGAGTATGACTGACCATGGGTCACCGCGGCTGCGGCACAACAGAACTCATCCATCCCTGATCTCCTGTCACAGATTTGTTTCCGAGTGTCATTTTCTTCTTAAAAGTACGTCCCTTAAACCTGAAGCTGTGCCGTCTGAGATTCTTCCACCATGGCAAACATAATCTCCACATCCACTCTGTCTGTGTCCTCTGGTCCTAGACTCCCCCACTATAGGAAACATCCTCTCCACATCCACTCTATCTGTGTCCTCTGGTCCTAGACTCCCCCACAATTGGAAACTTCCTCTCCACATCCACTCGATCAGTGTCCTCTTGTCCTAGACTCCACCACTGTAGGAAACATCCTCTCCACATCCACTCTATCTGTGTCCTCTGGTCCTAGACTACCCCACTATAGGAAACATCCTCTCCACATCCACTCTCTCTGTCTCCTCTGGTCCTAGACTCTCCCACTATAGGAAACATCCACTCCACATCCACTCTGTCTGTGTCCTCTGGTCCTAGACTCCCCCACTATAGGAAACACCCTCTCCACATCCACTCTATCTGTGTCCTCTGGTCCTAGACTCCCCCACTATAGGAAACATCCTCTCCACATCCACTCTATCTGTGTCCTCTGGTCCTAGACTCCCCCACTATAGGAAACACCCTGTCCACATCCACTCTATCTGTGTCCTCTGGTCCTAGACTCCCCCACTATAGGAAACATCCTCTCCACATCCACTCTGTCTGTGTCCTCTGGTCCTAGACTCCCCCACTATAGGAAACACCCTCTCCACATCCACTCTATCTGTGTCCTCTGGTCCTAGACTCCCCCACTATAGGAAACATCCTCTCCACATCCACTCTATCTGTGTCCTCTGGTCCTAGACTACTCACTGCAGGAAACGTGCTCTCCATATCCACGCTATCAATTCCTTTCACGGTTCGAAAGGTTTCACTGACACCACCCCTGATCCTTCTGAATTCCCTGAATACAGACCCAGAGTCATTGAAAGCTCTTCATAGGACAAACCATTCTATCTGGGAATAACTTTCGTAAAGCTCCATCAGTTTCAGCACATCGTTTGTGCTACAAGTGAGCCGTCAACAGTTCATTGTAAATCTTCAATATTAACATATTTTATGTTCAAGTCCACTTGAGATGAATGCTAACACTACATTTACCTTGGTCATCACAGACTGATCCCGCAAGTTAACCTTCAGCGAATCCTGCACAGGGAATCCCAAGTCCCCTTCTACCCCAGTTTTTCTTTTGTATTTTATTTTCATTTAGAAACGAGTCAGCCTTCTACACCCCCCAATGTGCATGCTCAAACACATGCTCAAACATTCCATCTGCCTTCTTTGCCCATTCTCCTAATCTATCTAAGTCCTTCTTTAGCCTCTCTGCTTCATGTCCCTTCATCTATCTTCAAATCGTCTGCAAATCTTACAACAAAGACATCAATGCCACCATCCCAATCATTGACATCTGACGTAAAGGATACGTTCCCAACATAGACTCCCGTGAAACACTACTCGTCACCGTTTGCCACTCAGAAAAGGCTTCCTTTATTCCCACTCTTTGCCTCCTTCCCGGGATATGTGTTAATCATAAACTATATACAATGAGATCCACCTCACTGGATGTACAGGTGGACTTGATTCATAATAGACTAAAATTCAAGTGTTCATAAGACTGATGGCATCCGGAAAGAAACTGATCTTGTACCTATTTGTCCCGGCATAAATATTTAGAAAGATAGAAAATAGGTGCAGGAGTAGGCCATTCGGCCCTTCGAGCCTGCATCGCCATTCGATAGGATTATGGCTGATCATCCAACTCAGTACCCTGTACCTGCTTTCTCTCCATACCTCCTGATCCCTTTAACCGCAAGGGCCATATCTAACTTCCTCTTAAATATAACCAATGAACCGGCCTCAACTGTTTACTGTGGCAGAGAATTACACAAATTCACCACTCTTTGTGTGAAGAACTTTTTCCTCATCTCGGTCCTAAAAGGCTTCCCCTTTATCCTTAAACTGTGACCCCTCTTTCTGGACTTTCTGGACTTCCCTAACATCGGAAACAATCTTCCTGTATCTGGCCTGTCCAATCCGTTTAGAATTTTATACTTTTCAATAAGATCCCCCCCTCAGTCTTCTAAATTCCAGTGAGTATAAGCCTAGTCGATCCAATCTTTCTTCATATGAAAGTCCTGCCATCCCAGGAATCAATCTGGTGAACCTTCTTTGTACTCCTTCTATGGCAAGAATGTCTTTCCTCAGATTAGGGGACAAAAACTGCCCACAATGCTCTAGGTGCCGTCTCACCAAGGCCTTGTACAACTGCAGTAGAACCTCCCTGCTCCCGTATTCAAATCCTTTTGCTGTGAATGTCAACATACAGTGATCTAAAGCGCCTACTAGAAGGACGGAGTTGGAACAGGTGATGCCCAGGGTGTGATGGGTCTACAATAATGCTGCTTGCTCGCTTCCTGACTCTTGATGCATTTCAGTCTTGGATCGAGGGCAGCTTCACACCAATGATCCTTCCCGCAGCCCTGACGGTTCTTTGGAGTCTATTCTTGTCTTCTTTGGTAGCTGATCCAAACCAGACAGTGATGGACAAACTAGAACAGACTGGAGTATTCCTGAATAGAATTTAATCAGCAGCTCCTGAGGCAGGTTGCACTTCGTGAGTTGACGTAGGAAATACAACCTCTGCTGAGTGTTTCTGATAAGAGTGTCCGCGTTGGGTGTCCACTTCAGGTCCTGGGAGATTGTGACACCCAGGAATCTGAAGGTCTCCACAGCAGACACAATACTGTTTAGTATAGTGAGTGGGGGAAGTATTGGGGGGCTCCTCCTGCAGTCCACTGTCATCTCCACAGTCTTGAGCGTATTTAGCTCCAGGTTGTTCTGACCACACCAGAGGGCCAACCGTTCCACCTCCCGTCTGTATGCAGACTCATCACCGTCTCGGATAAGGCCAATGACAGTTGTGTCGGCTGCAAACTTCAGGCGTTTAACATGGATCCTGTGAGGTGCAGTCATTAGTGTAAAGGGAGAAGAGCAGTGGGAAGAGCACACGGTGCCCTGGGGGGGGGGGGGGGCACAGGTACTGCTTGTCCTGTTGCAAGAGATGATGCTCCCCAGCCTCACTGGCTGCACCCTGTCAGTCAGGAAGGTTGTGATCCACTGACAGATGCCGGGGGAGACATTAAGCTGGGTGAGTTTGGAGTTGAGGATTTCTGGAACGATGGTGTTAAACGCCGAGCTGAAGTCAACAAACAGGACCCTTACAGAAGTTCCTGTGTTCCTGGATTATAATCAGTAGAGAGCAGCATGGCGAGTGGCTGAATTCCAACAGGGAGAAAAGACAATATTGTCATTTTGAATACTGTGGGTTATTGGCTACAGGAGCCCACACTGATATAAGTTGATACATGTTATCCAAATGAAAGAAAAGAAAATAAGGAAAGCACAAATTAGGGGGCGGGGTGGAGGGGAATGCGATAGGAATTAGCGACCAGATGAGAGAAGGAAAAGTGAAGTCCAGATTTGCATTACATGTTTTAAATACCGAGAGTGGTCGGTGCCTTGAACGCACTGTCAGTGGAAGCAGAGAATGGCAGCTTAAGAGTCATCTGGACATTTACGTGGGGAATGGAGGGGTGCTGATCTCACATCGGCAGTTATATTGTTCCCTTATCACATAATGTTTTTCTTTTCCCAGACACGTTCAGCTGTGCGAACCAAAGAGCAAAGAAAGAGGAAGATTGAAGCCAAAAAACTCAACAAAAAAATCACGTAACTACGGTGGAGTGAAACACAGACACGAGGGAGGCTGATGGAAGATCCACGTAAAGTGAACGGGTTATGGGATCAATCAACACTCTGCAAATAAGAAGCGACGTCACATTTTTGGCGTACAGGAAAATTGGAGAAAAGTGTCTGAATCAGTGTCTCGGATGGATAAACATTCACTGAGCCAATTCACGCAGCAAATCAGGAGTCAACTCAGGGTTTCAGCACCGTTTTCTCTTTTATTCCATTTATTATTCAGCCATGAAGCGCGGAGTAGCCGTTCAGCGACCGACGACAAACCCGTTCAACAGAGGAGATTTACAAGGACGTTGCCTGGGTGGGAGAACACGCCCCATGAAAATAGGTTGAGTGACCTCGGCCTTTTCTCCCTCGAGTGACGGAGGATGAGGGGTGACCTGACAGAGGTGTATGAGATGATGAGTGGTATTGATGGTGTGGATACCCAGAAGCATTTTCCTAGTGCTGAAATGGCCAACACGAGATAGTGTAGCTTTATGGGTCTCGGACGTAGGTCAAGGGGAGAGTCACAGGTAGGTTCTTCACACAGAGAGTGATGGGTGAGTGACATGCAGGGCCAGAGACGGCGATAGAGGCGGATACAATAAGGTCATTTAAGAGCCATTTGTATAGATACATGGAGCTTCGAAACATAGAAGGCTGTGCGGTAAGGGAAAAATCTCGGCAGTTTCTAGAGAAAGTTATATGGTCGGCACAACGATGTAGGCCGAAGATCCTGTAATGTGCTGTAGAGTTTCTGTGCGCCATGTTCTATGTTCCTACGCTGACCTAATCACAGGGCAACTTGCAATGACCAATTAACCTTCCTGGACTTTGGATGGTGAGATGAATCCGAATGCCGCTATGCTAACCACGCCTGAGTTGAATAGGCTTAAAATAATTTTGCCATTTAAATCACACATTACAGCACAGAATCAGCTGCTCAGGTAGCATGAATAGAGTACGAAGGAGACAGAGATTCGACCAGGGGTCATTTTATCAAAATCCCCATGACAGGTCAATAGACCAGTCTCTTATAACGCATTCGGATAACAGAGGGAGCACACGGATAACACCTGAAATCCGTGACCATGGTATTGATGGTCTATTCCCGGCCCTGGTCTCGGACAGAATCTGATGTTTCCCTGTATTGCTCACCATAATTCTTTATCTTCCTGTTCAAGGCTCCGTGATTGATGCTTAAGAGCACAGAGACTATGTCATTTCCTGTCTGTTTATCAGAGGCTAAAGCTCATTAGGTGTTTCCTAATCCCTGGAAAGGCACTTTCGCCGTCCATGCTCGTATCCCGCCCAGTCTGTCCAAATGGGTTTGGGCCTCTGAGACACTAATGGAAGGTGAATGCGAGGAAAGTGACGAATACGGATCCCCTGCTCATAGCGAGCTCTGTGACGCTGAGCGTGAAATTAATGGAATTAAAACCACTTGGCCTCTTGTGCCGCGGCATTGGCCTCAGGCCAAGTGAATAACGAAGCTAACCTGTGGGTTGAGCGTGAAGCGCTCCGATATTTCATGTTTTTGAGCGTAACTAGTAGTCAGAAACTACCGGCACATGATGTGGGTGAAGACGGTGTAGAGGTTAGATCACACAGCAAAGTTGAGAGGGAAAATGTCGGCGGCAGTGTGAAGGTGTCAATTATGGGTCATAGGAGTCTGGGCTGAGGTGAGGGAACTAAGCTGCTGTGATACAAACGAGTCAAAACCTTCACTGATGACTTCGGCGTGAGGATGTGAAACGCAGAAAAGATCTAACGGAGACATGGAGAACAATTATAAAGAAACATTGAAGGACATTCTGAACGATGGCGTTTCCCTCGATGGTTGCCCTTCCTCTGTGTCAAATCACGTGCCAACCATCCACTTCTCTTCTAGAGTGACGTCATCTGCGGGAACAATTCACACGTCAGCAATCGGAAAGTGCGGCTGCTGGTGAGGACAAACACGAGATGATGATTTTTGAATCTGTGCCAAACATCGTGACAATGGAGCATTGCATAGAACTAGTGTATTTCATATCGCCACGGGCCCAGCAAATTTGTTACTTTCAATATCAATATATCGCTGTACGATGCAGCCCAACTCCAGTCTTATACTGTGTTTCGAAACTGCTAACGACAGGGTAATATATACACGGCACAACCATGGCCCTGCACGGCTCACAGAACTGAAACTAGTGCATACGTTTCCTTTACAGGTGACACTATGTATCAGCAGCCCAATATCCCGTTCACTTACCTCTTCAGATCACTGTAAACAGATTGGTTCTCCAGGACAAGTCCCTGTAAGTGTGAGGAAATCAGCATGATTAGCAGATTTTTTTTAAATCAAAAGCATTTCTTGTCTGAAGAGAACTGCAAGAATATTAAGGAGTACCTGCGCTGATTTAATAAATTATGTCTGAAAGTAACACGGAGCAGTCGGACCATGATGAACAGAGGATCCGAGACAGACAGTCATGGTGCCCAGGGAAAGGGCACGTAATCCCTTGGCCTTTGCTTCCCTTCCGTCAAGATGATCAGAGTGATATTTGCAACTTTCTAGTCCTCAAAAACAATTTCATAGAAATCTGCAGCTTGGCATACCAGTTCAATTCCCTCCACTACCTCTTCAGCGGCCCATTTCGGAATGCTGGGGAGCAGTTAATCCCGGTGATTTCTCCACCTTCAGCCCTTCCAGCTTGTCTTGCATCTTCTCCTTATTATAGTGACTGCAACCACTCTGGTGCCCTGACACTGTCATACTGATGGTCTGCTCCGCAGTAAAGACTGACACATGATACTTCATGAGTTCATCCGCCATTTCTGTGCCCCCTACAGTTGCCTCTTCGACGTCATTCTCGCTGTCGAATGTCTCACTTCAGGTTTTGTTTCTTACTGTGTGAAATGGAACAAATACTACAAAAAGGGATTGACGCAAATATAGCCCTTACCATATAAGTGGAGCTTCCATCTTCTGCCTTGTCCCTTGCGCCCTGAAAAGAGAAGTTGGAGATTTCTATTGAGAGGTTTAACCAAGTGCTCAACATTTGTATTCTGTCTCTCAACATATAAACCCCAAGAGTATCAATTTTCACATTCTTCCCTGCTTGGAGCAATATTGCACCATTCGCCATTCTACGCACTGCGTGCTTCAGATTCAGTGTGAGAGCAATATATATTTTCTTTGACATAGGAACACTGCCGAACGATATTAAATCATTCGTAATCACTCAGCAATAAGGGTAGCATGATGCATGTTACTTGACGAGGAATTCGTCTTCAAAACCATTCATCTTGGGAGATAAGTCTGGATCAGAATGTGCACGTGACAGATTGGGGATACGGACTTGTGGCCCCAGGACGCTGACCGTATTTGCTCTTTCTCGTAAACGCTCACAGAGATCACTGCTGATCACAATGGGCCTGTGCAGACCTGACCATGCTTTCCCTCTGTGACTTACCCGCGTAGAGCGGACATTTACAAAGTCATTCATGAAATATGTTCCAGTCAGAGTAAGATATGTCTTTGCAGAGTACAAGAATTACGGATTCTGCGCACACCGCAGGTGTCTCCAGTGACGTCTTTCTGCAGATGCAGAGCAACACCCACAAAATGGCGGAGGAACTCAGCGTTTCAGGTAGCATCAATGGAAATTAATAAACAGTCGCCGTTTTGGGTCGAGACCCTTCTACTGAACTGGAAAGTAAGCGGAAAAGCGGGAGCAGTAGTGGATAGGACGGTTTTCCAGCTGGAAGGTGAAAGGTGGGCCTGGAGAGTGGGGAAAGGTAAAGGGCTGAAGAGGAGACTGGACCATGGCAGAAGGAAGAGGGTCACCAGGGGAAGTTGCTGGCAGGTGGAGGGCACATATTTGAGTCCAGATTGGAGAATACGTGGGAAGTGAACAAAATGCCGGTAGGAAAATGTCGACGTTCATGCCATCAAGTTTGGTTTCCGTTATGAAGTGTTGTTCCCAGGTAAATGGAAATGGGAACCGGGATAGATCATCCATGATCTTAATAAATGACCAATCAGAGCAGAAGTGGCCGATGGTTGCCACCCGTCAGATTACTTATGTTCTTGTCAATAGACAATAGACAATTGGTGCAGGAGTAGCTCATCAGGCCCTTCGACAGAGCATCGCCATTAAATGTGATCATGGCTGATCATCCACAATCAGTATCCTTTGCAAAACGATAACTGAATACTAGAGCTTTCAAAGAATATAAAAGTGGATAAATCTCCGGATCCTGACAGGATTTTCCCAAGGACCTTGAGGAAGGTCAGTGTAGAAATAGCAGGGGCTCTGTCAGAGATATTTCAAATGTCATTAGAAACGGGGATGGTGCCGGAGGATTGGCGTATTGCTCATGTGGTTGAATTGTTCAAAAAGGTTTCTAAGAGTAAACCTAGCAATTATAGACCTGTCAGTTTGACGTCAGTGGTGGGTAAATGAATGGAAAGTATTCTCAGAGATGGTATATATATATATTTATTTGGATAGATAGGGTCTGATGAAGAGCAGTCAACATGGATTTGTGCGTGGAAGGCCATGTTTGACAAATATTATTGAATTTTTGAAGAGGTTGCTGGGAAAGGTGACGAGGGTAAAGCAGTGGATGTTGTCTATATGGACTTCAGTAAGGCCTTTGACAAGGTTCCACACGGAAGGTTATTTAGAAAGGTTCAATTGTTAGGTATGAATATTGATGTAGTAAAATGGATTCAACAGTGGCTTAGTGGGAGATGTCAGAGAGTAGTGGTGGATAACTGTTTGTCAGATGGAGGCCGGTGACATGTGGTGTGCCTCAGGGATTTGTACTGTCTCCAATGCTGTTTGTGATGTACATTAATGATTGGATGATGGGGTTGTCAATTGGATTAGTACGTATGCAGATCATACTAAGATAGTTGGCGTTGTGGATAGTGAAGTAGGTTTTCAAACTTGCAGAGAGATTTAGGCCAGTTAGAAGAGTGGGCTGAAAGATGGCAGATGGTGTTTAATGCTGATAAGTGTGAGGCGCTACAATTTGGTAGGAATAATCAAAATAGGACATACATGGTAAATGGTAGGGCATTGAGGAATGCAGTAGAATAGAGAGATCTAGAAATGATGGTGCATAGTTCCCTGAAAGTAGAATCTCATGTGGATAGGGTGGTGAAGAAAGCTTTTGGTATGCTGGCCCTCATATATCAGAGCATTGAGTATAGGTTTTGGGATGTAATGTTAAAATTGTACAAGACTTTGGTAAGGCCGAATTTGGAGTATTGTGTACAATTCTCGTCACCGAATTATAGGAAAGATGTCAACAAATTACAGAAAGAGCAGAGGAGATTTACTAGAATGTTACCTAGGTTTCAGCACACAAGTTACAGGGAAAGGTTGAACAAGTTAGGTCTTTATTTCTTGGAGCGTAGAAGGTAGAGGGGAGACTTGATAGAGGCATTTTAAATTATGAGGGGGACAGATAGAGTTGACGTGGATAGGCTTTTTCCATTGAGGGTAGGGGATACTCCAACAAGAAGAGATTATTTGAGAGTAAAGTGGCAAAGGTTTAGGGGTAACACGAGGGGGAACTTCTTTACTCAGAGAGTGGTAACTGTGTGGAACGAGCATCCAGTAGAAGTGGTAGAGGCAGGTTCGATTTTGTCATTTAAAACAAAATGGATAGGTATATGGACAGGAAAGGAATGGGGGGTTATGGGCTGAGTGCAGGTAGGTGGGACCAGGTGAGAATAAGGGTTCGGCATGGACTAGAAGGGCCGAGATGGCCTGTTTCCGTGATGTAATTGTTATATGGTTATATTTTATATCATGAACATAATACAAGGATCCAACCTGTTCAATCCTTAAGAAATTTTCATAGTTTCCCGATGCGTTCACGGTGTTTGTATCCAAGGTGCCTGCGGGAACAATACAGATACGTCACAGCGGTGAAGAGCATCATGGGCCGTTGTTAATACAGCGGATGTCAATCCGGCCACAAAACAAAATGCCAGCGACAGCACGAACTACATTCCCACAAACGCCAGAAACCGGTAAAACCCTGTATAGACGACCAATAATTTAGGTCAGAAACAGAAAGGTAAATCTCATACCGCCCCTCTAATTATATTGTAATCTTGAGTAGAAAATGTCCACTTATTTAACTGGACATCCCAACAACCCAAGCGGCATTATTCGTGACCATTCGCTCGGATGAAAACCTCCAGCTTCTGTGCACTAGGAACTGCCATATTTAAATGAAATATTAAGATTTCCAGGAACTCAGAAGTAGAACAGTTGAAATGCAGTTCACTCACCCTTCCTTCCGGAATTGACTCTCGTGTCGTATTGGGATTGTGGCGGATCTTGGATCCTGAATAAACAGAAACAAATGTCAAACCATGAATCCGGCAGGAAGTGACTTTCTTGCACTGATACTCCGGATGATATAATTCCTATAAGTCCATTCAATACTTCCTAGTTATTCCTGGAAACTGTTCAGGTTATCAGATGCCCGATTCCAGTCCTACTCGATATCAACAATAATGGCCATAATGTGTTACTCAGAGATAACGGTTTGTCCTTTCGGATCTCAGTTTTCCAGGAGAACGTGACACGTGTAACTGAATGGAAGCCTCTTTCAGAGAAAAATATTCAGGAGAAAGAAAATTGTCAGGAGAAAGTGTTTCGGGCCTTCAGATCTCAGTTTGTCAGGGGAAAGTGACACATGTATCACTGAACGCTTCCGCTTTCAGACAAATGTTCACATTTCAGGAAAACAACGCCCACGTGAAAGCTTAATGCTGATTCTGTCCACGGACTGTCCCTGATCTGTGGAATGATTCCGGAATTGCTGATCGATTTTAGCAGATTTTTGGAAATGAGATGTAAAAATAAATTGCAAAAAGTTGGAGCCCGAGCGGTCCCCGTTTTTTTTAATCACCAGACGAGAGGCGGGAGTTGACCAGCTGCAAGTTGATTGTTGTCGACAGGGTAATATTCAGTCACATATGGCAAAGTTATTTCCCGTGGGAGGGGATTGAAGGGCGACTTCAGGATTGAAGGGCGTCAATTTAGAACAGAAATGCAGAGAAATTACTTTAGGCAGACTCTGGTAAATCTGTGGAATTTGTTGCCACACGTGTCTGTGGAGGCCAAGTCACTGGGTGTATTTAAAGCAGAGATCGATAGTTTCTTGGGCATCAAAGGTTCTGGGGAGAAGGCAGGGGAGTGGTGTTGACTGGACGAATTGGGTCAGTCCATGATTGAATGGCGGGGCAGAGTCATGGTCTTATGGTCTGATATCAGTTACCGTCTACAGAAAGGACATCAGTGCCTGGTGGACATCTCCACCCATGCACCGCTCGTGTTCCGTTCCTGAACATTTCACATGTCCCGTCACCAGATATTTATCTATTTCCCTCTCCAATTTGTGTAATTTGCTTCATTCACCTGTCGCATCTCAAACTCGCATTAAAGCTTTTGGTATAACACTTTTGCAAAAAAAAGAAAAAGAAAACAGAATTCTACCGCACCAATTAAAAGCAGAGGCGATATTAGGAGAAAACATGCATTTACCCGCCAGTTTTCCTCGCGATCAACCATCCACTGACTCCGCCGATCAGGCCCACGCCAAGTAAACCAAGTAGAATGCCCACGATGGCGCCAGAACCGAGGGTATAATTGCCATCTGTTTTTGCTGGTAACACACAAGGCAAATATATATATCTACATTCCGAGAACACGTCTTTATCAGTGGCAAATTCATTTTCACAACAATTTGACTGAGTCAGTTTGGAGTCGTATCTTGTGTCACAAGGATCATTCCCGGAATGAAAGGGTTAACATACGAGGAACGTTTAATTGCTCTGGGTGTGTACTCGTTTGAATTTAGAAGGATGGTGGCGGATATCCCATTACAACTTTCCGAATGGACCCATAGAAACATAGAACATTACAGCACAGAAAAAGGCCCTTCGGCCCTTCTTGGTTGTGTGGAACCAGTCTTCTGCCTAGTCCCACTGACCTGCACCTGGAGCATATCCCTACATACACCTCTCATCCATGTACCTATCCAAGCTTTTCTTGAATATTAAAAATGAGCCCTCATTTACCAGTTTACCTGTCAGCTCATTCCACATTCCCACCCACTCTCTGTGTGAAGAAGCCCCAACAATGTTCCCTTTAAACTTTTCCCCCTTCACCCATAACTCATGCCCTCTGTTTATTTTTTTCTCCCCTAGCCTCAGTGGGAAAAGTCTGCCTGCATTAACACTATATATACCCATCATTATTTTATTTTCCTTTATCAAATCTCCCCTCATTCTTCTACGCTCGGGAATAAAGTCCAAAGCTATTCAACCTTTCTCTGTAACTCAGTTTCTCAAGTCGCGGAAACATCCTTCTAGACGTTCTCTGCACTCTTTCAACCTTATTAATGTTTTTCCCCCTGTAATTAGGTGACCAAAACTGCATACAATACTCCAAATTTGGCCTCACCAATGTCTCATACAACCTCACCATAACATTCCTACTCTAAGTACTTTGGTTTATAAAGGCCAATGTGCCAAAATCTCTCTTTACGACCCAATCTACCTGTGACACAGCTTTCAGTGATTTTTGTATCTGTATTTCTTAATCCCTCTGTTCTACTGCATTCCTCAGTGTCCTACCATTTACCTTGTATGTTCTACCTTGGTTTGTCCTTCCAAAGTACAATACCTCAGAACTTGTCTGCAGTAAACTAACATTTTTCAGCTCATTCCTCCAACTGGTCCAAATCCCTCTGCAAGCTTTGAAAACCTTCCTTACTGTCCACTACACCTCCAATCTTTGTATCATCAGCAAATTAGCTGATCCAATTTAACACATTGTCATCGAGATCATTGATATAGATGACAAATAACAATGGATCTAGCACTGATCCCTGTGCCGGACCATTAGACACAGTCCTCCACTCAGAGAAGCAATCCTCCAGTACCACTGTCTGGCTTCTCCCATTGAGAAAATATCTAATCCAATTTACTACCTCTCCATGTATAACTAGCGACTGAATCTTCCTAACTAACCTCCCATGTGAGACCTTGTCAAAGGCCTTGCTGAAGTCCATGAAGACAACATCCACTGCCTTCCCTTCATCCACTTTCCTGGTAACTTCCTCGAGAAACTCTAATAGATTGGTTTGAACATGACCTATCCCGCACAAAACCATCTTGACTCCCCCTGGTAAGTCCCTGTCTATCGAAATACTTGTAAAGCATTTCTCTTAGTAATCCTTCAAATAATTTACCTACTACTAACGTCAAACTTACCGGCCTATAATTTCTCGGATTACTTTTAGAGGCTTTTTTAAACAACGGAACAACATGAACACCTCACCCGTCGATACCGACATTTTACATATATCTGCCAGGACCCCTGCAATTTCAACACAAGTCTCCATCAAGGTCCGAGGGAATACCCTGTCAGGTTCTGGGGATTTATCTACTCTGATTTGCCTCAAGACAGCGAGTACCTCCTCCTGTTTAATTTGTTTAAGTTCCATGTCCTCACTACCTGTTTGCATTATTTCCATAGACTCCATACCAGTTTCCTTAGTAAATAGAGATCCAAAATAACCATTTAAGATCTCCCCCATTTCTTTTGTTTCCGTACATAACCGACCACTGTGATCATCAAGCGAACCAATTTTATCCCTTACTATCCTTCTGCTCTTAACATATCTGTAGAAGCTCTTAGGATTATCCTTCACCTTGACTGCCAAAGCAACCTCATGCCTTCTTTTAGCCCTCCTGATTTATTTCCCAAGTATTTTTTGCACTTTGTATACTCCTCAAGCACCTTATTTGCTCGCTGTTGCCTATATATGTTATACATCTCTCTCTTCTTCTTTATCAGAGTTCCAATATCTCTAGAGAACCAAGGTTCCTTATTATTATTCCTTTTGCCTTTAACCCTGACAGGAACATACAAACTCTGCACTCTCAAAATTTCTCCTTTCAAGGCCTCCCACTTACCAACGACATCCTTTCCGGAGAACAACCTGTCCCAATCTACGCTTTTTAGATCCTTTCTTGCACTTTCAAGCACTGGCACACAGTACTTGCAACACTATGTGTCAGACAGAGTGGTCAGTAGCACTGGGGCTCCACAGAGGAGTGTCCTGCCTCCTTTTCTCCTCATCATCTTCACCTCGGACATCAACTACTGCACCGAGTCTTGCCATCTTCAGAAGTTTTCTGATGACAGTGCCATAGTTGGATGCATCAGCAAGGGAGATGTGGATGAGTACAGGGCTACGGTGGGAAACTTTGTCACACGGTGCGAGCAGAATCATCTGCAGATTAATGTGAAAAAGACTAAGGAGCTGGCGGTGGACCTGAGGAGGGCTAAGGCACCGGTGACCCCTGTTTCCATCCAAGGGGTCTGTGTGGACATGGTGGAGGATTACAAACACCTCGGGATACGAATGGACAATAAACTGGACTGGTCAAAGAACCTGAGGCTGTCTACAAGAAGGGTCAGAGCCGTCTCTATTTCCTGAGGAGATTGAGGTCCTTTAACATCTGCCGGAAGATGCTGAGGATGTTTACGAGTCTGTGGTGGCCAGTGCTATCATGTTTGCTGTTGTGTGCTGGGGCAGCAGGCTGAGGGTAACAGACACCAACAGAATCAGCAAACTCATTCGTAAGGGCAGTGATGTTGTGGGGGTGGAACTGGACTCTCTGACGGTGGTGTCTGAAAAGAGGATGCTGTCCAAGTTGCATGCCATCTTGGACAATGACTCACATCCACTCCATAATGTACTGGTTAAGCACAGGAGTACATTCAGCTGGGGACTCATTCCACCGAGATGTAACACTGAGCGTCATAGGAAGTCATTCCTGCCTGTGGCCATCAAACTTTACAACTCCTCCCTCGGAGATTCAGACACCCTGAGCCAATAGGCTGGTTCTAGACTTATTTCCACTTGGCAAGTTACCGTCAGGTTTGACACTATATTTGAGACAGCTGGAAGCTCCGGTACAATTCTGACCTTCTCTGGCTTATCTATAAAAGGAGAATACCTGTCGAGTCGAGTAAAATCCGTTACAAATGATGGTTGCTGGTTACCTGTGTACTTGCTGTAAACCTCCACGTAGGCCTCTCCAGCGCCACTGCTGAAAGAGTTGCTGGCGATACACTTGTACGTCCCTGCGTCGTTTCTGTTCACACTGATTATAGTCAGTTTCGCCTTGTCGGGAGATGTAAATATTCTGCCGTTTTCCTGAATGGGTTGGTTATCGTTGAACCATGTCCGTGTCTGAACAGTGCCCGACGCGTCACAACTCAGTGCGATGGTATCGAGGTTTTCCAGGGGAGTGGAATTATTGGTCACCACATTAACCCCGGTCACTGGCCCTGCAAAATGCAATTAAAATGTAAATGATTTTACGCTTGGTTTTCTCTTCACGTTCACAATAGTCGTGTGTCTCCAACTCAATATCGTCGCCATTCCCGTCCCTCATCCCCATGTGTTTCGATATCAGGTCAGATCGCAAACTGAATGAAACTCCGGCAGAGTTTAAAGATTTGCTGCTGTTACTTCGGGGGACTAAGTAATTTGGTTAATGCGAGCCCTTGCGAGCTGGTGTTTCAGGGCAGCTCGTGGTTGAGCCCAGTAGAGGATCATCTATTCTGGATTTGGTGTTGA